>NW_026624122.1:146238-149525 GCF_030028575.1 Malurus melanocephalus | reverse complement strand
ACCCAAATTGGAGCAGAATTACCCAAACTGGAGCAGGATTACCCAAATTGGAGCAGAATTATCCAAATCCACTATCTGAACGAAGGAATATCCTCATCCACTCTCCCCTCACCACCTTCTTCCTTAGCTTAAGGGTTTTCCCACACCCTGAAAATGTTCTCGAGTTTAAACCCAGCACTAAGGGCAGGGGCTGTGCCTCTCCCAGGGCTCTCACTCCAAATTACAGATCTTTGCTCAAAATCTTTGTGTCCAGAGCAAGGAAAAACACCCAACCAAGCAGTTATTCACAAATAAAGTAATTTTAATCGTGATAATGATTATTAAACAGCGGCCATGTGGGTAAAGGTCACAGCACAGAGTGGCATTTTGCCAGTGTGGGACAAATCATTGATTGTGATTGTTCAACCACATTAGGCTGGAAATGGAAAACTATCCAGAACTAATGTATAAATAAATAACTGCTGTACCCCGAGCTGGACCAGCACAGCTGAAGCCTTTTCAGGTCCGAGGGAGGTGCTGAGAGCAATATATTTTTATTTATATTTTATTTTRCARTATTTTTACAAGCTATAAAATGTTTATGTGTTGCCTCTCTGAATCCTGAATAAGTTGGGGAAGAAGGAAAATCCTTTTGTTTTTGTGCTCGAGTGTKTTCAAACTGTCAGATCCTCGGTGATGTCCTTCACACATTTCCTTTAYAGAAATATTAATATAAAACTCAAATATTTACACACGATATTTGAGTGGAGAAATGTTGAACCGTTGCACAGAACAGATTGTAGATTTTTTTCTGCAGAAAATTACGTTACTGGTGGAATGAATAATAAATAATATCATTTCTATCACGTCCTGGAAAAACACGCCGCGTGTGCCACGGGGTGACTGGCAAAAACTTGGGTTTTATTTTGAGAGATGCTGGTTGTGGTGTGGTTTATTTTAATTAACACACTCCATCAAAATAAAAGAAGGCAAGAATTTAGGCATGAGTGAAGAATTTATTCGAAATCTAAAGAAATGTTAATAGTACTGATTTGCAAGTAGTCATGAGGTTCAGTGTTTGAAATTGCAGTGGCAGCATTTTATGGAGAAGGCACGGAATACTGTAAATTTCTTCTTAAAATACTTAAAATGAAGGTTGGCGAACCAAATTGCTAATTTTTCAAATGAAAAAGAAGCTGTTCTAATAAAAGAGTGAATGTTCTAAAGAGAAGTGAAAGCCCTCCGCTGCAGTGTACCAAAATGCTGAAAAKTGCCCCAATTTCCGTGTCTGTGTGTGGCTCAGAGGCCATCAGAAATACTGTAAATACTTTTACATTTTGTAAAAGCGTTAAAAACCCCTAAGAGACTGACGTGAGCCTCAGTGACCACAAACATATTCTGATTTTGTTTTAAAGATTCACGTTTTTCTCTTTATCGTCTTTCACTCAGGTCAACCTTGTCGCTGCTTTGACTCAAAAACCTCCTCTGAATTTTTTTTTTTTTTCAAAGGGCTGCACTTAGGATTTGCTGTGAAAGTCTGACAATTAAAAAAAAAAGAAGAAGTTAAATAAAAAAGAAAGAAAGCCATTGTAAAAATAGAAACATTAAAGCAATCTGTTATGGTTCTTGTTTACAACTCATTTGACACGAGGCTGCTGAGGATTATTACATGTAACAATTATATTTTGATTAGGAAAGAGATATGTGCAAAAAAAAGATAAAATATTTCTGTTGCTAAGCGAAAGGAAAGCACCTTGCGATTTAATTTCTAGAACGTCATGTAAATTTAAAAATGTCAGAAAAYGCAGAATTTAAATCCGCCCCTGTTTGTTTTGCAGCATTAATACTTCCTACAGTCACGAGCACGCTGCTCTCCCAAACTTCTGCCCCTCGGAGAGAAAAAAGGGCAGAGAGAAAACTGTTACTGGCTTTCTGACAATGGCAGGGAGTGTGTTAAACCAGTGTAAAATTCAATTAAACTGTCTAGCCGGGTTTTTGAAGCTGAAATGCAGACCCTTTCAGTTAAGCTTCTTATTTTCCTGTGACCGACACCAGTGGATACTGTGTTATGCCAAAACCAACAGGCTGTAAAGCACCTTGTTTCATGCTCCTAGCTGATCAATATTTTTATTTTCCAGGCTTGCCCAGAAATATGGAGGCAGTATCACCTAACAGTAAGTAGAAACACCTTTTTTTATTTTCTTCTACACCCAACCTATTTACTCCTCTGTGAACTGCTGACCATAAAATATAGACAAGCATCTTCTCTGAGGAGATAATAAACATCTGAAGAGTTTTGRACTGAAGAAGGTGATGAATCACTGTCACTATTTTTTTTTTTTTTTAAACATCTTTTAAACTCCTGATTTCATTTTAATACTGTAATAATTAAATTAGTGTCTTGCCTCTCTCCTCTCAGTGGCCACATTTACACACAGAAAATGTTAAGTTTTTTAAGTGTAGCAGAGGCAGTAATCCCGTCTCGGATATCCCAGATGCTGCTAATGAGTCACTCTGTGTGACAAAGCTTTCTTCTCAGATGAGCAAAAAAATAAATCTCAGTTAGAGCGGGGACGTGAATTTCAGCAAAAACACCTCATAAACTTTTGCAGATAATTTATAATTAGCCAGGATATACGTGTGACTGCTTCTCTGGCCTGCATTAGTTGGYCTTTAATCCTTGAAACAAGAAAATRTAAAACCTCGTGCAACAGTACCAGTTTATTAAGGTTTTCTCTCATATGTAAAAAACAGATATAAAAATAAAACAAAATGCGTCTAAATTTGGTTAATTTTGAAACCTKGTAGAATATTTAACCAGTAAAGACAAATTCTTGGATTGGTGTCACAGATCTTGGATATATTAATTTCTAAAACTGGCAAATGTAAAAAAAAACACCTTTAAAGATCAGGATTTTGTTGTTCTTTGAACTTGTGCTGTCGCTGCTCCCCAGATCGGCCTCACACTATTTCAGATAATTAACCCCTCTGCTCTAAACAAAAAGTAGAAAACTTTCTCCACTACTTTTCTTTTCGKGTCTTTGGCTTTTTTTCTCTGGAGCAGTGGATAGGATGTGCTTTATAATTTGAACCTCCACTTCTACATTGCAGTGGAATGCTCTTTTTTTTTTCTGCCTTTTTACTTCAAAATTCAATGAATAGGAAAAATCTGCACTTAATACCTCTCATTTGTGTTTTGTGCATAATGATTTTAACACAAAGATCTGCCCTGGAAATCCTCMACCCTTCCTGAGAATTTACTTTTAAACAGATTTGGTAAGGAGTTTTTGTTCGTTGGTTGGTTTGGG
>NW_026624122.1:135797-146184 GCF_030028575.1 Malurus melanocephalus | reverse complement strand
AAATGCTGTCTTTCATTACAATCCCTGAGGATGCCTGTAAAAACAATTTCTAATATGTTTGTGATAGTTCAAACTTAATTATCAGATAGAAATATTTGGTGCAGTCACATCTTGGGATCTGATTTCTACTGGGGTAGAAGATTTAATTTAATTTTCATTGAAAATTCCTCAAAATGGGAGTTGCCATCAACATTTATAAAATATTTGTGTCTGTAAAAAAAAACAGGGGATAGCTTAAACTTGACAAAGTGGTGCACTAGAATAAATTTGAGGTATCTCGAGGAGGAAAATTATGTCTGTGAATTTTGTAAAAACATTCAGGGTTTTCAATTAATGTAATATAAAGCTAAAAAAAAACCATGTCAAAACAAGTTCTTGTTAGAAAATGCAGTGGTTACACATATGAGTGTATTATTTAAAGCACCCTTTTGGAATTTTTGTGTGCATTTTAGGGACATTTTTGAAGTGTGGTCAAATATGGGCACTCACAGATTAATTGGTATCGGGTCAGGCCCTGGCTGCTGATAAATAAATAACTTTCACTTTGTAGTGAATTGCAGATTATCTACAAGTAATTYATATTTCTGACATGTGGGAAATGTTTTGCACACCTCCATTTTTTGCATGGGAATAGTACCCTTCATTCAACATTACATTAACAGTTTGATTAAGCCTGGCATTTAAAAATTTTTATGGTTAAAGACATGGTTGATATTTGCAATAAGTGAATGAAAAGAAACTGCATTTTCTGAATTGTTTAAAAGCATGAGTCCYAGCTCTTATTTTTCCCTTTAAATAKTCACTTTTGAACGGAAACAGAGCAGAAATAAATAATGTTCTGGCAAGAAACAAAACTTCTGCGCTAGAATAATGTAAAATGTTTATATTTGCAATATATATATGTATTTATARGATTGTAACAAGAAGCCAAGGTTTTTTACTCTCACATCAGCACAGTAGTATTTAATTATGGAAATTATCTTACAATTTGTCTATTGTATAATAAATATTTTGGTACAAATGGGATAGCCACATAAAGAAGAATATAAAGAAGAATAAAAGACATGTTTAAAACAAAAATGCTCTTGTGGCTGTCATGGCCCAAAGAAGCCCCTCACTTGTTTTGGGGCCACAGAAAAGCTTTTTCTGCACTTCAGCCATGGATACAAMCACTGTATTTAAACTGATTTTTGTAAATTGATGGTGAGCATCCCACACACAGGTACATGTGCATGCAGAGAAACTCAGTTTTGGGGTAAAACACCATTTTTTTTGTGCTGTTCCCAGAGGGCTGTCACAGGATTCCTCCGAATTTTGCATTCTGTAAAGTACTCTTAGTTAATTTGTGTGAATGCTGGTGAAGAGCCACACAGCCTTGCTCCTCTCTGTTTTCTGAGGTTTTTGATTATTTTATTCATTTTCTGCACTTTCTGAGGAGATGGACTGCCATCTATTGACTCCTCACAGCCCTGCACGGCGAGCAGGAACTCAAACAATGACAAAAAAAAAAACAAATCCCTTCTGTTCCGGGGATGCTGGTGACAAATTTGAGCACATGGAGAATTATTTGTTGTGTGGGCACAAACATCTTATTCCAACCCAAACTGACTGCCAGCGCGAGGAATCTTATAAAGAAATAGCAAAAAGGATTATAAGTGGAATATTTTATTTTGCCTTTTGATGGAGAAAAAGATTATCATATGGCATTCAATGAGGCTTAAATCTGTGGCCTGTGTGACAATCAAAGCTTTCTAAGTGGCTGAAAGTGGTTTCTTTAAACTTGTTCTTTCAAGTTCTCTTAACTATAATTATTCTGAAAAAGAAAGCAATCAAAGTCAGCAGAAAAAAATCCAACTCCCACTGTGGTTTAAAATAATATTTAATAACCTCTTTAAGATGGTGATTTAAAACTTTCACACATCATTTTGGTCGTGACTGCTCTCTRTATTTCTCCTGTGCTGGAGAAGGGAAATTATATTTGTCAAAATATATTTCAGGTTTTTATTCATGTAGGTATGTGTTTGCAGTAAATTGGTTGGTTTTCATACCCACTAATGTGTATCAAAGGGGTTATTGTCAATCAAAGAACAGGACAAGGACAGATTTTTATGGCATTATTTTTTTCTTTGACAGATTCAGGATAAACAGTTTTGATCACAGCTTGCTGGGGTGTCAGTGATGATTCGTGTGATTTTTTTTTTTTAGGCATAAGGAATTTGGGGGCTTGGTGAGCTCTTTGTTCTGGATTAGGAGGAGGTTCAGTTTACAACTCTGACTTTTTGAATGCCAGAGAAACACATCCTGTGCTGCACAAGCCATGCCAYCACATCCCTCCCCACCCTGAGCATTCAGGGGTTTGCACAGCAGTGATTTTCACCCTCAGAGCACTTTGCTCTTTCTCTCATCACTCAGATTTGAGCTRTAAATGCAGCAATATTTGTTATGTRTTTTGAATGAAGGCCAGGTTGTMRCCCTCTAACAAACAAAAAARATAAACCCTAAACAACRCTAAAAAWATCMGTGGRAAAAWTTGTGATAAGGCACCCAAGGRTTTTCTTTTGTTCATTACAGTTTTGTAGTTTATTCTTAAAAAATACAGAATTTCCCCTGCACTTTGACCTTCCATCCTCAGCGGGTCCAGGCTCTGGAGGGACAGAGCTGGTGTCCACTGCCACCCCAAAGTGACCACTGCCCAGGGGTCAGCCCTGTGGGCTCTGAGTGACCACATCTGTCCGGCCAGCTGCAGATGMCATCACCAGAGAAAAAAGAGCAATTTATTTATTTTTGAGCACAGAGTGACCCTGTTTTGGTGCGAGAGTGAAGCTGCCACGAGTGCCCGCGGTGTAGCCCGGAGTTTGGTGGCACTGCCGGTGACAAGGTGGGGATGGAGAAGGTGCTGGTGGCACTTTGGCCACAGCTGTGGTCACCACACCTGCACTGTGTCACCTGTGCCATGCAGGAGCAGAGGTGGTCAGTCCAGCCCAGGATCAGGGTGAGGGTACCACAGCCCAGCAGGAATGAACTTCACAAGTATTAAAATCTCCGTCAGTAAATACCAATTGAGTAAAGAGATTCTGTAAAGAAATGGAGTAAAGAAATTTGCCCTAAAACGGGCAAAGCAAGTTTTTTTATWTTTATTTTTATTTTTGAAGCATTTCTTCGTGTCGATATGTGTGTTGGGATCACACACTCACTGGGATCAGGTGTTTTCTCTCTGTAGGCATTGCTCATTTTTCTCATTTTTAATAAWTCCTTGCTGTCCTGGTGCCGCTCCAGCCGTCCCCACCGAGCCCGTCCCCGTGCCCTTCCCTCGCCAGATCATCTCTGTGAAATCTCCCAGGCCAAGGTGACCACCAGCAGAGTTTTAGAACCATCAGAATTTTTAATTAGCAGAAGCTATCATTTTAACACACTTTTTGACAGTTTGTTAATCTTGCTTTTAATCCGAAGGTGAGCCAGGAGCTGACTGGTTTGGCCCTGTGCGTGAAGGACACGAAGGGACAATGCGTCTTTTGTGTTTAAATTTTGTGCTCACATTTCTTTGTGTGCATTATTAAAATTCCTCCTTATTAAAAAATACTTTTTTTTTTCTGAAGTGAAAATGTAAGCCATATCCCTGAAAGTCAATTTCTAGCCATTACAAATGTGACTTCCAGAAAGGGAAAATTAAAAATAACGCAACCCTGGCAAAAAAAAAAAAAAATTTAACCTGGAGAAAGAGAGAGGGTGTTTGGTTTAGGAGAGGATTTTTTAGGTGAGGGAAGGGATGGGTTTAGGTGTGKTTTTGGGAGGAGGTTAAGCCCGGGTTCTTCACAGCTGTGCCTGTGACATGGCCATGTCACAAAGCCACAGAATGGCATCACTGTGCTCCTCTGGAACGCTGCAGCTCCAAATCCAGCTGTTCTAAAGTTAATTCCAGCAATTCTGGTAAAAACACCGCTCTGCTTACAAGATAAGCCATGTATTTCTCTTATTTTAAATCCCACAATGGGCCCTCGTGTGCCATTGCAGGATATTTTACAGGAAATGCATTTTTACAGGAATTTCCTGGGATGTGGATTTAGGGTGACGATGACTGTGGCTCTCGTGAGTTTTAGGGTGACACAAACTCCTGGAGCACCATGGTGTCCCCACACCTGCCAGGGAGCTGCTTGGGTTGGTGAGGATTTCCTTCCTTCGGGAGGAACTGCCACAGCTTGGCAGCAACAGGCAGATATTTTGGTTTTAAACTCTCTGTTTACATTGTCCAAACCTGTTTTGAACGGTGGTTTTCAGGGTCAGAGATGCTCCTGACATTCAGCCAACCCTGCACAACCGTCGTGGAGAAAGCCASAAGCTCAGAGGGGTCGGTGTGCTGAGCACTGGGATTTTGCTGTTTATTTTCCCCCACTAATTCTAATTTTATCTGYTGCCATTCCCTTTCAAATTTCAGATAATTTTTTTTTAAGTTATCAGAAACCTAAACCCCAAATCTTTTCCTATTGCTAAGAAATCACATTTCACAAAAAAAGTATTCTTTCTGATAGCTTTTCTTTTTTTCAGGAAACAAAGGGAGCTTCAGGTCCTAAAATCAGTCTTAAGTTTATGAGGTCAAAGCACATGCTATAGCTTTCAGTACAAAAGCGTGGTAGCTAAGAGTTCTTTCCCAATTTTTATGTGAAAGTTGTATTTAAATTATTATGAGGAAAATAAGTAGTTTTAATAACCATAGTAGGAACTATCCCGCTTTCTCCAGCCTTTATCTGTCCCATGCTCTTCTGCACCTGCTCCCCAGAAAACAAAATAAAAGGTGCTTTTATATTCAGGGTTAAAGACAGATTATATGTTGCCTAAAAATTACATTTTTATATATTTCTGGGAGTAGGGAGAGGCTAGAATAAAAACTTCGGCTGATGGAACAGTTCTCTGATTTTGGGGTTCCAAATGACATCGATGGGGTTTCTCTTGGAGAGAAACACCCTCAGAGAACCCCAAATGCAGCATTTATGGTGAAGTGGTGTCAAGAACTGCGTTTGGTGGAAAAGCAGCATTTTCAGGTCTGACTTTGAAAGGGAAAGGGAGAAGAGCAGGGAATGGAAATTAATGTATTTTAATATTTTAAATCTCTGCCTGGCTRACCCCCACACGCCTCGGACTCTTTGTGCAGTACGTGACATTTATCCCTCCCACCCAGAACACCCCAAAAACAGAGAGGTTTGGGTTATTTTTGTGATACACCAAAGCTGTTGGGTCAGTGGTTAATTACTCAAACAGAATAATCGGGGAAAGTTTGCTGCTGAAATACTTCTCCTCCGTAGACTCAACCGCTGTTCTCTTAAGAGAAACTATTAAGGTGATTTTTTCCTTTAATGCTTACAAATTTGGTTTAAAAATTTCACCTCTCTTYCCTTTATTTTGAAAAGGTGAAGTTACACAAGCATTTAAATTATAATTATTATTTCAAGTATTAACCATCTAAATAAGGAAGATCGAATTTTCAAGCAAGAATGAAGCTTCTAATGCATTTTTAAAACTTTTGAAAAAAAGATTTAAATTTTCTGTGCCCTCTTTCTGCAGTCAGTGCTATGTATGAATTTTCATATTAAAATTCCTACAATTTGATAATTCCTCCATAATTCCTCCCAACTTGATATGAAGGTGTCTTTTTTGAAATATTGTTAGAACTTCAAACTGCTTTCAAAATTCTGTAGGAAACCCAAAAATCATCTGCAAATTTAACAGTCATTTTAAAACGTGAAAAAAAAAAATCACCATTGTGCAAAATATGCGTAAATGCCATAAAATGGATTTGAGTGTTCATTTACTTATTGCAAAGTGAAAAAAGTGTAAGAAGGCAGTAAATCTTTGCCCTGTGTGTCTCATTTTGCCTGTGATTCATGTGTCAGAGCARCCCAGAGCTAATACTGCCAGTAAGACAGTAACTTCCTCAAGTTATGCTCGATCATGTTAATAATCTACGGATTAGGACTCCCTAAAAATATTCACTGATTTAATTCCGAGAGGGTCTATCATGTCAATGATATTAATACATCTTGTTAGGTCCTGTCATGTGTATAGAAAAGTTTCTATCCCCGTGACAGAATTATCCTGATTTTGATTTCAAGTGTTGAAGAATCGAGCATAAAGGGAATTAAAGGAGCACAAAGTGGTGGGGAGCCCCGAGCCACGAGCAGGTGCTGACAGAGCGGCTCAAAGTGTGTGTGAGGTGCTCACACCGAGGGCCACAGAAGGAGCAGACACACAATTTTTGGCTAYAGGGGAGTGAAGCTGGACCTTCACTTTTGACTCGTTTAGGAATGTTGAATTTGGGCTAAATTAACATTTCATAAATGTACCCCAACAGCCATGAATGCAACTGTGAAAGGGGCAGAGATGGCCCCCACCACGAAGGAATAAGATCCCAGTCCATCCCAGTGTGCCCTGCCCAGGCCCTTTCCCATTCCCTTTCCCTTTTGCTTTTTCCCGTTCCCTTCCCCTTTCCCTTTCCCGTTCCCTTTTTTCCCCTTTCCCTTTTTTCCCCTTTCCCTTTCCCTTTCCCTTTCCCTTTTTTTCCCCTTTCCTTTTTTTTCCCTTTCCCTTTTTCCCTTTCCCTTTCTCTTTCCCTTCCCCTTCCCCTTTCCCTTTTTTTCCCTTTCCCTTTCCTTTCCCATTCCCTTTCCCTTTTTTCCCCTTTCCCTTTTTTCCTTTCCCTTTTTTCCCTTTCCCTTTCCCTTTTTCCCTTTCCCTTTCCCTTTTTTTCCTTTCCCTTTTTTTCCCTTCCCTTTCCCCTTTCCCTTTTTTTCCCTTTCCCTTTTTCCCCTTTCCCCTTTTCCCTTTCCCCTTTTCCCTTTCCCTTTCCCTTTTTCCCTTTCCCTTTCCCTTTTTTTTCCCTTTCCCCTTTCCCTTTTTTTCCCTTTCCCTTCCCCTTTCCCTTTTTTCCCCTTTCCCTTTTTTCCTTTCCCTTTTTTCCCTTTCCCTTTCCCTTTCCCTTTTTCCCTTTCCCTTTCCCTTTTTTTTCCTTTCCCTTTTTTTCCCTTTCCCTTCCCCTTTCCATTTTTCCCTTTCCCTTTTTTTTCCCTTTTCCCTTCCCCTTCCCCTTTCCCTTTTTGCCTTTCCCTTTTTCCCTTTCCCTTTCGGAGTGTCCGTGGTGCAGCGTTACCAGTGTGGGGTGCTCAGGGGGTCGGGTGGTGAGGAAGAGGCGTTGTTTTACCACCAGAGCAGGTGACAATTTCCAAGGGAAGGACACTCACTGTCCAGCTCACAGTTTTCTCACCCTTGAGCCCAAAAGTAGCTCATCCTTCTTTTTTCCCCTTTTTTTTATTTTTCCTCACCTCAAACTTGCAGTTTCTCTGCCTGTAGCCTCTGCTCGCATTGTAGCCATCAAAAAGTATTGTTGTGGTTTTTCTTGACTGTGCAGGTAATTCTTTTTCTAAAGAAATTTTATAACTTTTTTTTTTACACTTAAATAAAGAGGTGGTAAGTGTGCAGGAGTGGAAACACGAGTTTTTCTGCAGAGTATGCGATAACCCTGAAATATCTCCCCCTTTAAAATTAATTGCCCTGGATTTGCATGAGACACCCAGTTCCTGTCTGAGTTGTTTTGATGCCAGATGAGACCTGGTTAAATTAATTCTGATTTTCTGATGGTGGCATCAGGAGGGAARGACAGGGAAAATGATAGCACTGAGACATTCACAAGTTGATCTGGAAGAAACCTTTTGGATCAACAGCAAATTTACATGGTATGAGAAATCTGAAATGCTTTGATCCATTTTTAGATGTTTTGTACTGTTCAGGATGTCCCAAGTCATGTTAAAGTAAAAACTTTCTGGAATTGAAAACCATTTTAAAAAAGAGGTGCGCAAAATGGATATGGAGAAGCTTTTGTTTGTCAACGGTTGTATAAAAGTTGTCACACATTTCCACAAGGACATATTCAGGATGAATGTGACTCATCATGAGGCTAGGTGCAAATAACCGGTATTGCTGAATATATATGATGCTCTTTAATGGAGGACACATGAAAAAATTATGAGGAAATGGATAAACATTAATACGTGCAGTTGGCATGTTGGTATGTGAGGAAGGTCTGAAATTGTCCATTAGTGAAAGATGCTGCAGGATGAAGCTCAGCTGCTGGGGARTTTAAAAGCAAAACGTTCAATTATTATCTATTTAAAATGGACCCCAAAACTCACTCCTGGCAAACTGATGCGCTGCTCGCTTGGCGTCTCAGATTTTTCAGCAGCGCTACAAATTTTTCGCGTGTTTACTTCCATTTTAACTGTGATTAGAAATTACTCCRAAAGAAGTATTTATTAAGAATCTATTTATCAAGGAAGTTATTCAGACATGGTACTTCCTCCTTTTGGGTCCGATGGTGAGGAACGATCAGTAGACGACACAAAGGTTAAAGAGAGAGAAAGGAAGCTGTAAATCATCCAGAATGACAGTAAAAATTAAAACCTTGGGGTTTGTCAGGCTCCCCCGTGTATTAGCTAATAAATATAACTGTGCTTTAGTTCTGTTCATCTTCTGATTTTACAGGCTTTGCAAATGTTTGTTTTCAGATTAATGTATAAATGTATGTGTAACTACGCATACGCTCAGCGCGCGGGCCCCGAGCGCCGTGCCWGGGCACATTTATGGATATATCGCGATATATATATATAAACATTTGGCCAGTCCCCTAATAGCATTCAAATAAATAAAATATACATGTCCCGGTGCATGAGTCTCCTCCTCTTCCTCCTCCACCTCCTCCTCCTCCTCCTCCGCAGCCTCTCCCCACCTCCCCCACCCCACTTCAAAGCTTGTGGTCCTTTCTCCATCCGTGTACTAAAAGGTTTCTTTGTGAGCCAGGCCATTTGTCCGTCATTGTTTGGGGCCCAAACGGTGGTAAAATACCCTGTCACCGATCTGGAGCACGGTGAATGGCAGCTTCTCTCCGGACAATTGGCGGCGGTGCCGAGAAATATTCCTGAGAGGATTATTTAACCTTTCAATTTAGGGGGCACAAAGCCCGGCTGATTAATGAACTTTCTGATGGGCGCCGATAAGMGGATCTATTTCTTTATTTCCTCCAAAAGTGATTCCTTCTCCTGTCCTATATTACTATAATCTTAAACATAAAATGTGGCAAATAGATTAAAAAACAGCACTAAAGAGTTTATCTGGCTAGCAAACTGAAGGAGCTAAATTAAAATTGGTAATGAAAGCACTGGCTGAGCCSCGTATATGGTTTTTTAAATGCGCTGTGTATTTTGAAGAGACTTATTCTCCAGTCTGCCTGGTAATGACTGCTCTGGGTGCGCGGTCCGGGTCCAGCTTCTGTTATCCCCCCAAAAAAATGAGTTGTGTTATCTGGATGACTGCAGACACATATGCATCCCCCTTTCTCACTGCATGGGCAGACAAGGTCGATAGCATTACAAGGTATTTGTGGCAGTGCTTGTTTCAGTTTTCAGAGCTGCCAGTTTTCAGCCAGATTTGAATTACAAAAGAAGAAGCTGGCATGAAAATTGAAAGGGTTTATCGGCTAGTCTGAAGCCTCATAGCACATTGCTTATTTATGCAGTCCATTTGCACCAGGAAATGTAAAAAGGAAATACATTTTAAAAATAAGGTCATAAAGACCCAGATATGTTTAAGATGGCAAATAAAATACAGATACCTATAATATCTTTCCAGGAAACGATTTCACTTAATGTTGCACATTACTTCGGAGGAGCATTTATGTTACTGTCATAAATTTGTGCGTTTGTGTCACCGTRCAGATAGTCCCTGGGGATTAGGAAGGAAGTGTTTGCTAACTTACTTTAAAATTAAAATAGAGAAGGAGATAGGTTTGTAGTTTGAGAGCCACATCAGGAATAGTTGGAGTTTAATGCGCCATCCTATTTAAATAACGTTTTGCATTCTGTGTAAAATTAGCCATGGACGGCTAGAGAGATGCCACCACCTTTGGAGAAAATTGGGATGCCTTTTAAACCATGAAGATTTTGAGGCATTCAGGGATTGTATTGTTGTTATCCTCACTATCTTGCATACATTCATTTTCTCTACGAACTTGAGGGGGTTTTGTCTGTTYCTTAGACAAGACTTTCGGAATTAATATTTTAGGGTTTTCTCTTCTGCTTGCAAGAGTATCAAAAGATTGCATTCATTTATTCTAAATATATAATATTGTGCTTTTTGTCTCGTCCTTTAKCGTTTTCACACAGTCGATTGTAGATGCTATTTGCATCTGTTTAAAATGCGTTGTAGAAATGTCTTATTTCTGTGGAAAAAGATCACTTCACAGTGCTCGTACTGTGCACCGAGCAAGTTAAATTTCTTCCTCTGGGAAAGGTTTTGGTTTCCCAGAATGTGCAATAGAAAAATAAAATTTTGTTCATTGATTGGTAAT
>NW_026624122.1:122386-129886 GCF_030028575.1 Malurus melanocephalus | reverse complement strand
CAGCAGGGGAGGGAAGCAACTTACAGACATTTTATGGCACTTGAGGTTAAGGAAAATAAGAATGGGTTTGTAATAATGCACAAGGAGCAGAAACAGCATGAGCAATGAGTGAATGGAAGGGAGCAAGCCRACAGCAACACAAGTGGGCAGAGATACCAGATCTTCCCATGTGCACACCATTCCTAAGAACAGGCAAAAAACTTGCAGAAAAACTGATTCCACACTAAATTTCAGCCAATAAAATGCCAAAAGAAAAGCAAAAGAGAAATGGAAAATACATCCAAATTGCATCTGAGATCTGCTCTGCCTGTGGAATGGAGGGGAGCAGGCAGGAGGATGCACAGGGAGAGGGGTGGCACTGAGTTGTAGCAGTAATTTAGGTGTCAGGAAAGCTGCTGGACCCATGGTGCAGAYATCAGGGGAGCAAAAGCTCCTGACAGCTCCTGGAGATCGCTGAGGGCCAGGTCTCACTAGACTGGCTTCCCACTGAAAGAGGGTAGAGTTAGATTAGCTGTCAGGAAGAAATTCTTCCCTGTGGGGATGGGGAGGCCCTGGCTTACCCAGAGAAGCTGTGGCTGCCCCTGGATCCCTTTGGGTGCCCAAAACCAGGCTGGACATTGGGGCTGGGAGCAGCCTGGGACAGTGGGAGGGGTCCCTGCCRTGGCAGGGGTGGATGGGATGATCATAAAGTCCCTTCCCAGCCATTCTAGGATTCTATGTTTGTGTGA
Source organism: Malurus melanocephalus (assembly GCF_030028575.1). NCBI lineage: Eukaryota > Metazoa > Chordata > Aves > Passeriformes > Maluridae > Malurus > Malurus melanocephalus. The sequence goes on along the minus strand of NW_026624122.1, from coordinate 129,158 downwards.
TCTCAGCAGTATCAAAGAAGAGAAAGACGATGAAGCAAAGCACAGCAGGTAATRAGCAATTTACAAGGAGGATACAGGAGAATGAAGCAGCTGTCAATGTCACATGGTACCCAGAAAAAAAGACAGACCCATAGGAAGTGTCCCCATTAGCTTAAAACTATGTACAGCAGTGAAAAAAATCGCATTCCTGTTCAAAGTGTTTAGGAATAAGGCTGGCATGCACACGATGCCAGAGTCAGCCCCTTCCTCACCTCAGCCATCTGTTCAGGGCTCTCCTCTTCTTTTTCCTCTTTCTCTCCCTGCTCTCTGACACGTGTGCTGCAGGATTCACCTTTGGTTTGTCCCTGTGAGGGAGGGCACAGTCACACCGTCCATCCTGGCAATTGGCAGGCTCTGGCTCCCCACTGCTGCTCCTCCTTTCCCCAAGCCTGGCTCAGCTCTGCAGGGGCTTCACCCTGCACAGCCATCGTGCCAGGGGTGCCCTGCCATGGCACCGTGTGTTTATGAGGGACCAGGTGTGTGTAGAGCCTGGCAGCAGCACAGCCCTGTCCCCGTGTCCAACAGCTTTGTCACCAAATCACTGGTGTTGGTTTACCTGTCCTCACCTGGTGCTCATCATCTCTTCAGATGTAACTGCAGGAAGAGAGGGCATTCCCTCTGTGTGCTCAAACAGCGCCGGCGTTTCAGTGTGGGCAGGAGGGATTGTTCATTTTATGAAATCAAAGTGTCAGTGTTGACCACATCCCCCAGAAGTACAGAGCAGGACCCTGAGGACCATTTCAATTCCAGGAAATGTCACTTGCAGTGACCTGAGCTGTGTTTTGCAGGAGTGCTCAGAGAGGCGGATGCAGGGGAGCATGTTCCCCAGCTCTCCCTTCATCTACTACTACGAYGATGAATGCGACATCAAGAGGAGAGCGAACAGGTTAAAAAGAAAGGTGGCAGGTACGGTGTCTTTTGCGAGATCTTTCCCACTTTTCAGTTCTGTGTTTGTGCTTTTTAGAAACATTGTGGGATTATTTTCATGTGTTGGGAAAAGCTGCATGGATTTGGCCAGGTAGCCTGGTGGTAGAAAAAGATTTGTGATTTTACTCATCCGTGTCTATCATGGAAATTGACTGTGTCAGAGTCACTCAGTGGGCATTGTCAGATGTTTTAATTCTGAAAAATGTTCTGACATTAAAAATGCCATAAAATAGCAGGAAGGGGATTAAATCGCAATTTGTTAAGATTCTAACCCTATGACAGGAAAAAGCCCACAGTGAAAAAACCTGTCAGAGATAAATTTTTGTCTGAATTTATACGTAGCAAAGGGGAGCTGTAACGGCTTGGGCATCAGGTTTTAGGTTTTTGATGTACTGAAATAATCCATTCTGCTTTCCAGACCTGCAGGAAGCTGGCCTTCTTCCAGAACAGCCCGAAACCCCATTGCAGGAAGAACAGCTTGAGGTGCACAGCCACAAGAAAAAAATCAAACTTTGTAAAGAACAACGTGGGAAGCACAGCAGGAAGAGTGAGCACCAAAAGGAGATGAGGGTGTCCCGTGCAAAGAAAGSCCAAGGGAAGCACAGGAAGGGTGTTGAAATCCACGGGGAATCGAAGGGAGACTTCCCTCGGGGGCACAAGCAGAAGGTGTGCAAGGGCAGCAGGGTCCATCACAAATCCCTTTTCCAGGCATTCTCAGGCAGCAAGGCCACGTGTGTGCAGGAGCCTCTGGAAGGTGCCAAAAGGAAGAAGAAATGCAAAAAGCAGAAAGATGCTAGTGGTGACAGCAGGGACAATCTATTCCTGATAAAACAGCGGAAGAAKAAGTCCAAACAGAAATCCTGCTGATGGGGAGGGAGGCAGGCTGCACTGGCATTTGCTGGCTGTGGCCCTGCCTTCTCTTCATTCGAGTCCATCCCTGAGCCGGCATGCCGGGCACCCTCACCCACGGCTGGAGGGGACCACTCTGTCTCTGTGAGCTGTAGCCATGGCAAGCAGGACCCAGTGCTCCTGCCTGGGGCGATCAGGGAACAGGTTGTACGTTAATTTTCTTTGGGGATATTCTTGGGGATATGGGGGCACRCTGGGTTTGGCAGGGTTTGTTTCTTCACCAGTGAGATGTGGCTCTGCTGTCGGGGCCCACAGCAGGGAGATTTGGGTCAGCAGGGGTTGGGGTGGAAAGCAGGAATGCAGGGATGAATCGCATCCCCCCAGCCCCAGGCCCTCCCCAGAGTGCAGGAGGGTTTTTGGCATTTCCCTCGCCGTGGCAGGGGCAGCCACATCTCTGCTTTGGGGTGCAGCAGTCACCCATCTCACTGTCCAGCACGGTGCCATCATCCACTGTGCCCCGTGCTCAGCTCTCAGGGCTCCACCCTGTCCTTGGCAGCTGCTCAGCAGAGCAGCAGTGAGCAGCTGGGCATGGAACAGGGTTTACATCTCACACTAAATCTGTCCTTTTCTCTTTCGATGTGGAAGCTGTTTCTGGAGAAAAAAAAAAAGAGCAGAGCATGAAGAACATACTTGGTTCCAGTCACACTGTGCTAAAATTTAATTTTTTTAAAGGCAGTTATTTTTGTACACTGAAATTCAGCACGTTGTTTTAAGGTTTGTAAGAATGAAATGCTTTATCAAAAGACTAATGCAAATAAAACTTTACATGAGAAATATGGAAAAAATGGGTTTGTTCCTCATTTCCTTGCATTCCAAACATAATTGGAAACAGACAGCATCTTGTTCTCCTTCCTGAAACTGCATCACCTCTGACAAGAGTAAAGGGAAAAAAAGGAATGTATTTGTATTCTACTTAGTTTTGAAAAGGAAATTATCCATAGCCTGCTGCTCTGTGACATGCTCTCAACTGTGCCACTCCTTAGTGAGCAGCTGATGGTAACAGCAAAGTGCCACTGAGGGGGAAGMGCTCTCCTCATGCTGCAGTCCTGTGTTAGAGACATTTGCACCTTCCAAGGGTATCTGGGAAGGGATGCGGGCACCCAAGAAAACATTGAGGGCTCTCATTATGCTGTGTTATCCCATGGCAGTACTCCCTAAATTCATCAGGCTTTTGTTTGGCAAACTCAGCAGTGAGAACACAGGTTCTCCGGTGAGCCTGTCCTCCTGTTTCAGGGGTATTTGAGGTAGAGATACAMCTGCATAGTACTTGGGAATCTAAGGTCTAGCTTTGCTTCAGCATGACCTTGGCAATAAAAATTCAGTTTTGCTTAAGTTCATTTTTTGCTTGATTGAAAAATTCCTGATGATGCAGAAAAGAAAATCAGTTTTAGCCCTAATGAAAAAATAAGTTACTTCCATCTCTGAAAGGACTCCTTTTAACATGGAAACTGCCCTTTTCGCAGATGCTGCGTTCAACATCCCTTTCTGGTTTTGAATTCTGGGTTTTATCTGAGCAAAAGTGACCACTGGCCTTTAGCCAGACCAGAACAAACCTGGCAGACSTTCAGGGAGGAGGGTTGTTTTCAGTGATCGGTGTGGTCATCTGGCCAGCCACGTTTCCTTGAGGTGCCTGCATTTCCTGCACCTGAGAGAGGTGCTTTTGCATCACCCACGTGTATGGGGTGGAGTAAGGCAGTGTTTTTCCTCACCCACCCCTGAGGAGCAGGTCCCTGGCCTGCATGGCAGGGGTCAGGCCAGCCAGGATCCCAAGCTCTTTCTCTGAAGCTCAGTGGCTTCAGACCAGAATATTTTGCTTTGGAAAGTTATTCAAAGCCTTTTGTGTGCTGGTGGCAGAGCCTGCYTGGTGTTGGGAAGGYAATGGCAGGGAGTTTAGGGTGCTTGGGTGGAGCCCCACAGGAGTCTGGCTGCAGTTGTGCTTCTCCCTGTCACTGTCACTGCCTGCTGTCAGCACCGGACAGTGCCTTTGTGGTGGAACTGCCTCTGGATGTCATTCTGAATCCTGCAGGAGTCCAGCCTTGCAGAGCCTTTGCTGTGGGAGATGTCTGCTGCTTGGGATTGTAGGGCAGCGAGTAAAAGATGGAGGAAACACATTTTTCAGGACCATGGGAAGGGGAAAAAAGTGAAACAATGACACTTGGAAGCAGACGGGAGCCAGGTGAGGGAATATCCTCCAGGCCAGGATGTGGCTGGCATTGCCACTGTGGAAAAAGAACTGAGATCCTGCAGCAGCAGATCCAGCCTGGGGCACAAGCCACGGGTGTGTTTGGGTCCTGGCAGATAACAATGTCAACTGCAGCACTGAGCAGAGGTCTGAGCCCAYCAGAGCATTGGGGGGACAACTGACAGTGCAGATAACGCCTCTGGCGAGGAGAGAGGGACAGGGACAAGGCTGGCTGGTCGCTGGGGGCACTTGGGTGAATGAGGTGCAGCAGAAAGCGATGCCTGCAGCTCTGTGTGGCTCCACGTGGACAAAGCAGCGTGTGTCTGGCACCACTGTCACCATGGCCAGTGCCACCCAGCCCTACCTGTGAGGCTTCTGTTGGGCAGTGATGGATCTTGGAGAGTTCCACAGCAGGACGCTGTTTATGTTCAATGAGGAGAAGAGGACAAGGAGAAATGCAAAAAGGGGTGGATTTTCCAGCATCACCAATATCAGCACCTGCAAAGGGGCAGTGCTGTGTTGGAATCCTGGAATCCAGACTGAGCTGCCTCCACAAAGCTCTGCTTTATCCTGTTCAACAGCACTGTACTTCAGCCTGTCACTGSTCCCACCTGCTCTCACCCCTCCTGTAAAGAACTGTCAGTCTTTACTCCAGAGATGCCTGGGACTGGAAAAMATGCTCATCCCAGGAGAGGACGGTGTCTCGAGGTCACAGCTGATGTGCACTGGCGAGGCAGCATGAGGAAACCTACACCGCGTGAATAAATGCAGGACCGGAGCTGAGCCCCAGCACTGCAGTGGGGACAAGAGGGATGGATCAGAAGGTCAGAGTCTTGTTGGGTAATGGGGGCAGGTGTCCCGGGAGTGAAGAGGGGAGAAGGGAGTATTGGGTGCATCATTTGTTGCAGCTGTACACAGAGAGGTTGAGTGAGGAAGGAGTGATGTGATTCGAGGTGTCTGTGCCCCTGGCACACCTGTGAAGGGAACTGGATGTGTGTTGGTGACACAGCACAGGTCTGGCTCCTCCATGAAGTGTTCCTTTCCCTAGAGTGTGCCTCAAAGCACCGATCCCTGTGTCCAGCTGCTGTGCAATCTGCACACACCATCATTTCATGGTGTGTCTGCTGCAGCACCAACACCGGCAGTGGCCACACTGACCACACCGACCACAGGCAACGCGGTGACCACAGGCAACGCGGTGACCACAGCCCCGTGTGCCTCAGTGTCACCAGCAGCCCTTTTTCCACCCCACATGTCACTGACCAGCTCCTCCAGGATGCCGAGCAAAGCTGAGGTTCAGGTCACCCAAACAGGTGGACGCTGACACCAGCACCCAGCAAGGACGGGCACTGCCGGGCTGCGGGTGACAGTGGCAGAGCAGGGTCAGTGACAGCCGACCGTGCCACCACGTGGCACAGCAGCCAGTAATTGCACTTTTTTTGCATTGCAAAATGATTATTAGCACCTTGGTTCATTATCAGAGCAAATTTAATTTTTCAATGTAAAGGAGCCAGTTGTATTTATAAAGGAAACATTGTTGATACAGCCGGAAAAAATTAATTCATGAGAAATGTAAGGAAAATTAATAGTCTTTAACCAGGGCAATATTTGACTGTGTCTAATTGTGCTTTGCAAGGTTTGAAAAGTCCTGGCAGAAATTCTTGCAGAGGCATTTTTACACTTCTGATGAAACTGCATTTAAACATTGGGGTTTTTTTTGGGTTTTTTTTAATTAACCTTGTGTCAGCCTGGTTAAATCATAAAAATACTGTTGTAGCAAGCCGGTATTCTCTGGTGTATTTGTGCACTGGCAGGGGCATTGTGTGCGTTTGGGAAGGTCTTRTCTAATCCAAATCCGTTCAGACAGAAAACAAGGGAGTGGGGGCAACACCACGGGCAGAGGGAGCCCCCAGACCGAAGGTGACCACAGGCTCCCCAGAAGAGGAAGGTTCAGCAGGCACCGAAGAGTTTGGGCTGGTGGAAATGTCACAGAAAGTCGTGTTCTCCTGAGCTCAGTGCAAGAGCACACCGACACAGGCAATGTGGAGTGAAGGGCTGACTGCTCGTGGCTCAGCGAGCCTAGCTGAGGCTGCAGAGCCTGTTTGGGTCAGAGCTCCAGGATTGCTCCTGCTGGGCTCTGCAGAGGTTTCCACATGCCAGCTGTACCCCAGACTCACTTTGGCACCAGGAACCTCCTTCATGTGGGCAGCCTAAAGCTCTCCGGTGTCCCAGCAGGGCTGTAAGTGAAGAAATGGGGAGCGCAGACAGCCCCAGACAGGCACAGGATTGCAAACACAACCCATCCTGAGCAGAGGGAGAGCCGGTTCAAGCAGCAGGCGGGCATGGCAGCCTCCCTGTGTCCCTTGAGGGGTGCAGGTGCTGCAAAGGGAACATTTGCCCTGCGGTGTCCTGCTCCTTCATCCCCGCGGGCAGCRCCAGCCCCTCGCCTTTGCACCGCGCTCCTCGGGAAACGCGCCATCGCCTCAACTCCGCTGCCAACCTGAAGCCAATTTGCATTGGATAATTATTTTCAATTAAGTGATAACAATCGTGTTCTGAACAGAAATAATCTTGTCCGAAGGCCAAACGGTTTACGCCGTCTCGGAGATGAGGCCGCGCTTTGTGAGGGCTCCGGGCTGGCGGCCAGCGCAGCCTGAGGGGGCTCCTCCCGCCGGAGCGGCACCGCCCGGGTCCCGTGGCTCCGGTCAGCCCTCA
>NW_026624122.1:116537-121401 GCF_030028575.1 Malurus melanocephalus | reverse complement strand
AGTCCCCACAGGGACAGGGATCAGGGTGGGCTGGGGACAGTCCCCACAGAGCCAGGGGTGAGGGCGGGCTGGGGACAATCTCCACAGACCCAAAATGAGGGTGGTCTGGGGACAGTCCCCATATATCCAGGAGTGAGAGTGACTGGGGACAGTCCTCACAGACCACGGGGTAGGGTGGTCTGGGGACTGTCCCCACAGACCATGGGGTAGGGTGGGCTGGGGACAGTCCCCATAGAGCCAGCCTGGGGTGAGGGTGGGTTGGGGACAGTCCCTGTGCACAGTCAGGGGTCAGGGTGGTCTGGGGACAGTCAGGGGTGAGAGTGACTGGGGACAGTCCCCACAGACCCAGGGGTGAGGGTGGGCTGGGGACAGTCCCCACAGACCATGTGGTAGGGTAGGCTGGGGACAGTCCCCATTACCCAGGGGTGACGGTGGGCTGGGGACAGTCCCTGTGCACAGTCAGGGGTCAGGGTGGTCTGGGGACAGTCAGGGGTGAGAGTGACTGGGGACAGTTCCCACAGACCCAGGGGTGAGGGTGGGCTGGGGACAGTCCCCATGCACAGTCAGAGGTGAGGGTGGGCTGGGGACAGTCCCCACAGACCCAGGGGTGAGGGTGGGCTGGGGACAGTCCCCACACAGCCGTGCCTGTCCACCAGCGATCTTTGCCTCTGCTGGCACTGGAAAGCACAGGTGCAGCTACATCAGCCAGACCCCATCCTGTCCCCGAGGGGCAAAGGACAGCCCCAAAGCAGTGTGACAGGATCAGCGTCCCTTGGCACTGCAGTTGGGAGGCTCTGTCAGCTCCAGCACCAGAAAGGGGACAATGGTGAAGGCAGCTGCCATCCTTGCAGGCTCCAGGGTGTGCAGAGGCTGCAGCGGGACACAGAACCCTTTGGCCATGGTCCATCCCCATGGGGTGCAGCCCCATGTTCTCCCAGCACTGATCCCTCCAGCCGGGTTTGGAGGCAGAGCTGGCTGYCCCTCAGAGCCARCCSRGGCCACCAGCRGGGCCGGCTGCACTCACACAGATCYCTGYRCASMWTTTYCYYSRARGRARKTKGGKTGGGGGATTGYAGGGCTTCTCCAATCCRCCAAAGCCYGGTCAGTTGGGGAGATTGGACTCCAAAGCTCCTGCAAGTGAAAAATAGCAAATCCAATATCTTTTTAGTGGTGTTTTTATATTCAAATTAGACATAATCTCCATGAATAAAATTACTGTTCCCAAAGGGATCATGCCCAATTTAAATGTATAAAATGTCATTAAAAGGGCGCTGGCTTGCTATTAAAATTTAACTCCAGCAAACCCCCAATGTCATTTGTATTATAGTTTTACAATTAAGCCAGAGATGTTGGAAATAATAGTTTTGATGTACAATCTGGTACCATACAGTGGGAGCTCATTGTTCCTCGGAAGCTGCGGCCGGATCCATCGCTGGGAGCTCGGCCACCGGCTGTGGCTCGAGGGGACAGGGCACAGCCACAGCACAGCTGAGGGGCAGCGGGGTGGGAACAGCTCCGTGCCCTTCCCTGCCACCCACAGAGCGTTGCCAGCTCATTCTTTCATCTTTAACCAGCTCCAGTTTGGGTGCTGGGAGCTGCTGGCTGTTTTCCGTATGGCAGTGGGGTGAGATCAGGGAGATCACATTCACTGGGTGTTCTGATCACAGCTTGAGAGGTTTCAGACACTCTGGATGTGCCTTGGTCATCCAAACACCTGACAAAGGCTGTTCTCACTYTCCTGAGGGATGGAGACTCTGCTGATCCCCCACTGTCCAAAAGCAGGGCCAGGTGATTCCAGGAGGCAGCAGCCACCAGAGGAATGATGCTTTGTCCTGTCCCAAACCCTCACAGTTCTACCCCAAACACAGGCAGTCCTGCTTCCCTCAGCTCGGCAGCCTTCACCTTCTGCACTTGAGACGATGCAACATTTCCTACAAAATCTGAGAACACCAGGGCCCCTGGTGAAGGCTGGCAGGACCCTGCTCTGACCAGGACAGCTGAAACTCTCTAGCTGGGATCTGCAGGAGGAACAGAAACCTGAGCAACCTCCATGGACCTTTCCCAGCTGGTGCTGGCAGTCACCCCAGTGCACGTGGTGCCCCAGGACAAGAGCCACTGGCCGGTCCCATGACCACCAGACTGTCACCGAGCACCCCTGGAGCCCACACAAACACCTYCTCAGCAAGAGGCTGTAGTTATGCATCAAATAATTACTGTGCATTAAAGGGGATAATGCATATTCAAACATGCATTTAACTGTCAGAGCAAGCAGGTGAGTGAGTACGCATGTTATAAAATACATGCATTTAACTAATGTGCAATTAATGGGGCAAAACAGGCAAAACTATTCATTACTTCTGGGAACAGAACACCTTTCCAAGCATTTTAATTACTGCAGCATTATTTTGAAAACAAAGATCGCATTCAGTCTTTCACACTCTCTCTCTTTTTCCCCAAAGACCAGAAAAACTGTGTTAAAACCTATCACTCCTCTATGCAGGAGGAAAATGCTGAGCAAAAAAAAAAAAAGCAGGCAGAGCCCTGGGAAGGTTGTGRTGGAGCAAATTATTGCAGCAGGAGGGAAATAAGTAACCTTATAAAACAGATCTTATATATGTTTTATAGATATATATATATATATTTTCTGTATATATATCTCTGTGCCCCAAGCACCTTCTGCACATCCCACCCATGAGAGAGCTTGGCTTCCACCAACAGGGGAAAGCAGCCACTTAATTAAATACATTTCATTTTCAAGGAGCTTTCTAAATTTATGCTAATAGCTGAGTGCTTCTGAGTCGTTAGGTGGCTGACAACACACCGGGTCACATTTTGCATTAAAATGCATGAATCCAAAATGAAAATATTGGCAGGTTTGGCATCCAGCAGTCCGATGGGGAAACGCCCTATCCGGGCACTTCCAACAATATATGGCATCTTGAGCAGGCCAGAGTGAAGGCCTGGCTGCTCAAACAGCACAGCACCACATGGAAAAAGTCCCTTTTAATTCTTAAAAGAAAAGCAATTTAATCATTGTGAGGAGCTATACCTTCAGGGTATCATTTCAAAAATACAGGCAGAGATTAGGAGGGATTTGTGAGATTGTGTTTATTCCCAATTTAGGTGCTTTCCATAAATTAATTACAAAAGCAAGCCCAAACCAGTCAGAAGTAGGCTGGGAAATTCTCAGAGTGCTAGTCATTTTCATGCACCAATATTCCTGCCATCTCCCTGYCTTTTCTCTGCATTTTGTCTAAATACTCTGTGGTTATCCTCATCCTGCTTCCCTTGGCTGTCCCTGTCCCTCTTGCCCTTTGCAGGTACCGCCCCGAGCACACTGCTGTGCTTTCGTTGAGAGCATTAAACACAGCAAGTTGTGTGCTGGCAATTGCAAAGTTGTCACCCAAGGCTGTGGGTTTATTCCCATTTATAGGATTTGCCRGTTGTCCCACACAACCTCTCATCCCACAGTCTGCGAGGGGCCCCAGTGCTGACATGGCCACTGAACTCACTCCAGGTAGAACTTGGAGCCATCCTTTAAAGGACTCTTAAAAGAGAGAATTAAAGTATCACTCCTTAGAACGGCATCATTTCAGTTTTTCCCAGGTACAGAATCCCAGCTATCCCTTAAGGAGGATTAAGGAAACCCGTGTGGTTGAAATCCCTAATGGGAACAATATGTTTTTCCTCTCTACAGGAAACCTCTGAAGATGCTCTAAAAATCACCTTGTGGCAACAGCCTGACAGCTCAAGCGCACTGCTTCCCTGCAGCGAAGGTGAGATTTCACCTGGCTGATGGAATCCTGGGCATTGTAGAGCACGAAGGGACGTGGCCAGAGCAGGGATCAGGGTCTGGGAACACAGGCACAGTGGGGACAGTGACAGGGGACACAGGGATGTGGGCACAGCAAGGCAAGCGGGAGCAGCAGCACAGTGGTGGCACCAACCTGGCACTGCGGGAACTTCCAGCCTCATGGGGAAGGAAGGAAAGAAATCTGCCAGGAAATGGTGTCACACCAGGACAGCTGGGGACAGCGAGGCTGATGGGTGAAATCCCACACTGCTGGGACACGCTGTGGCACTGCCACGTTCCAGCTCAGAGTGGTTCCAGCTCAGAGTGGCCCATTTCAGCCAAAGATTGCCACTTTGGTCAGGCACAAGGCACAGGCCACTGCTCACACAGCACTCCTGCCGTCCCTCTCCCAGCACCAGGAACCCCACCTGGGTGCAGGCAGGGACAAGGGACAGAGCCAGCCGGACCTGGGGACGATGGAGASGTGAGAGGTGCTGGGGGAGCAGCAGCACATCCAGCCCTGCCCCACGGCGTGAGGGGAGGGCTGAAGGGCTGGGGGTGACACCAGCATGGAGCCAGTGGCCAGGTGAGGGGCACACAGAGCCACAGGCATGGCCCTACTGTCCCTGGCCCCACTGCTGGACACGGCCCTGCTGTCCCTGGCCCCACTGCTGGACACGGCCCTGCTGTCCCTGGCCCCACTGCTGGACACGGCCCTGCTGTCCCTGGCCCCACTGCTGGACATAGCTCTGTCCCTGGGAGCACAAAGGGTGTCCTGGAATGTGAGCGTGGCCGTGCCCCTGAGCGGGTCATCCATTAACCAGGTGGACAYCAGCAAACCAGCTCTGCCCTCAGGAGTGGACAATGAACCCACTGGGCACGCGTCCAGCTGGACTTGGTGCCAGTCCCAGGGCTGCTCCCATCCTGCACAAATCCCCAAGAAATCAACCCAAATCACTGCGCTCCCTGGAGAGCCACAGCTCCTCCTCAAAACCCAGGGTGGGGATGGGATGGGATGGGATGGGATGGGATGGGATGGGATGGGATGGGATGGGATGGGATGGGATGGGA
>NW_026624122.1:89271-116361 GCF_030028575.1 Malurus melanocephalus | reverse complement strand
ATGGCTGGGCAGACAGAGGCCCAGCCATTCTCTGGGTTTTTCAAGCAGCTGCCACACCTCCACAGTCCCATATCCTTTGGAGAGGAGTGCCATCTCTGCCTGGGGTGGTTGGTGTTCCCTTCACAGAGGGAAAGCTGGTGTTTTTTTCTGTCCCACCATGACATCCATCAAATTCCGCCTGAGCAGAGAGGGTGGCATTCCCAAYGCTGCCGGTGTCCTTCCCACCTGGCAGCAAGCAGAGGAAGGCACAGCACCCACTCCTCTCCCTCTCTCCTGGCTCTCTTTGAAAGGCTCTTGGAGGTGGGATGTTCAGGTGTGCCTGGAGGTGCAGATGGAATTAGGCATTTACATACCTGTGTGGGGTTTATGCACACCTATGTGTGTTTAATACCCGGGAAATGCCAAAATGGGAAAGCAGGAATGGTTATCCAGAGCCAAGGTGACCCTGGAGGAGCACAGCACCACGAGGTCACCCTCAGAGGGACCCAGGAGGGCTGGGGGACTCTGCCCCTGAAGCCACCGTGAGGACAATGGTTTACAGGTGATTTTAATTTATAGGTTTATAGATTTATAGGTGATTTTAATCGATAATTTATAGGTTTATAGGTTTAAAGGTGATTTTAATCGATGAAACCACRCTGTRGCCAGCATTGTGCCCTTTGTTTTGYAAATAAACCCTCTCTGGGGGTCTCCATCTCTCTGTGGGGCTGGCCCAGAGCTTGGAGGCTGCTGAAGTGTGTGAGGGAGTGAATCCCGGAGAACCGCGTTAGGACGATCCCGGAGGTGTCACTCTGGAGAGCAGGCACTCCCGACACTAATCCGCCCCTGATCGGGGAGGGAGATACGGTGTCAGCTCAAACGGTACCCAGCTCAGCAGATGAAAATAAACTATCAAGCAATTATTAAAAAAGAAAACCAATTCTGCTGGCATAATCTGACAACATGATGATAACAAATCATGATAAAGGGAAATCCCACCCAGAGCAGCAGAACGAGTTCCATCTGATGCAATATTCTGGTATACACCTCTGGTATATACATATATATATAATATATACCTTGAACTCTGTGTTCCCTGTCCCCACAAAGTGTCATCTTTACCTGTCTGCCACTGTGCTCATTCTGAGGGACAACACATCTGTGTTAATATCAAACTTCATGGGCTCCCTTGGGTTCCCATGCCCTGCACSTGCAGCCACAGAACATGTTCAGATCAGGTGTTCAGACAATTTGAATCCGTGTTAATTAACAAGCAGAGTCTGTTCGGCACAGTGAGAGGCGGCTCTTGACCCATCTGTGGCCTCTGGGACACCCCAAAGCTGCCACCAGAGGCTGTGCGGGGGAAAAACAAACACCGGACAGTGGGGTGTGTGTAAGAATGTCTGTACATACCGATACACGCACATGTGTGTGCTCATGTACATGTGCACATATGTGTCCATCAGCTGTGTGTGTGTGCAGGGGTGTGGATATCATCACTGAATCCATCCGGAAAGAACTGACACCACCGAGTCACTGCTTGTCACCTGCCCCACAGCGCCGAGTGTCACCTCCAGTCGCTCCTCGGTGKTGGGGATTCTCCCACCTCCCTGGGCAGCCCCTGCCAAGGCCTGAGCACCCTTTCCATGGGGAAATTCCCGCTGATGTCCCCCCTGAGCCTGCCCTGGAACAGCCTGAGGCCGTTCCCTCTGCTCCTGTCCCTGTTCCCTGGAGCAGATCCCAAATCCCCTTCTGTCAGGGAGCCACAAGGTCCCCCCTTACTCTGTGCAGGGATGTCCCTATGGACACTCACAGGGACAGGGACAGACGGCACGGACGGACAAACGGGCACGGCGGGGTCGGGCGGGGATCGCGGAGCGCGGCCCCGGGGCGGGGCGGAGGCGGTTCCGGGGCGGTGCGGGGATCGGGGCGGTGCCGGGGCGGTTCCACGGCTCCGGGAGGTTCCGGGGCTCCAGGAGGTTCCGGGCGGCTCCGGGCAGCGCTGAGCGGTTGCGGGCGGGCGGATCGGCCATGTCGGTGTTCGTGACGCGGCGGATCCCGGCCGAAGGGCTGCGGGTGCTGTCCCAGGCCAGCGGGTGAGCGCGGGGCTGCCGCGGGTCCCGGGGCCGGTGGGTACCGGTGCGGGTCCCGGTGCCGGTCGCTGACGGTGCGGGTCCGGTGCGGGTCCCGGTGCGGGTCCTCCCGGTGCGGGTCCTCCCGGTGCGGGTCCCGGTCCCGGTGTTGGTGGGTCCCAGTGCAGGTCCCGGTCCCGGTGCAGGTCCCGTTCCAGTCCCGTTGCCGGTCACTGACGGTGCGGGTCACGGTGCGGGTCCCGGTCCTGGTGCCGGTCGCTGATGGTCCCGGTCCCGGTGCCGGTGCCGATCTCGGTGCCGGTGCCGGTCCCTGTCCTTGTCCCGGTGCCGGTCGCTGACGCTGCCCGTGCTGTGCCGTGCCCCGCAGGTGCCTGTGCCGGTCCCGGTGCGGATCCCGGTGCCGGTCGGTGACTGTCCCGGTGCGGGTCTCGGTCCCGGTGCGGGTCCTGGTTCCGGTCCCGTTGCCGGTCACTGACGGTGCGGGTCACGGTGCGGGTCCCGGTCCTGGTGCCGGTCGCTGATGGTCCCGGTCCCGGTGCCGGTGCCGGTCCCGGTCCCGGTGCGGTCACTGACGGTGCGGGTCCCGGTCCCGGTGCCGGTGCCGATCTCGGTGCCGGTCCCGGTCCCGGTCCCGGTGCCGGTCGGTGACTGTCCCGGTGCGGGTCTCGGTCCCGGTCCCGGTGCGGTCGCTGACGCTGCCCGTGCCGTGCCGTGCCGCGCAGGTGCCGCGTTCAGCAGTGGGACTCGGAGGAGCCGGTGCCGCGGGCCGAGCTGCTGTCGGGCGTGGCGGGGACACGCGGTTTGCTGTGCCTGCTGTCGGACCGCATCGACCGCGAGGTGCTGGACGCGGCCGGTGCGTGCGGGACCCCGCTCTGCCCCCGCCGCCTGCCCCGGGCCCCCGGGACCCCCGGGACAGGCACGGCAGCGCCCACCGTGTCTTGCAGGGCCCGGCCTCAAGGTCATCAGCACCTTGTCCGTGGGCTTCGACCACCTGGCCCTGGATGAGATCAAGAAGCGGTAACGCTGCCCCTCTGCTTCCCTGCTCTGACACCTCCTGTTCCATCCCTCCCCTGCTCTGAGCATCCCCGCCGTGTTTCATTTCCCTCCCAAGCTCTGATCCCTGTTCTGTGCCCCCAATTCTGCAGCCCTTCCTCCAGCACGCCCCACATCCCACTGCTCCCTGTGGGTTATCACAGAGCGTGGGGCTGGATGGGGTCAGCTGCCTGCCCCTCCACTGCCGGGTCATGTCTGGGTCACCCCAACCCTGGGGCTGGAGGAGCCTTTGGGTGCAGGGGCGAGGCAAGGACAGCCTGCGGAAGGTGTGGCAGGAGGACTGAGAGCCCRAGGGATGTTCTTGGGCACCTGGGGCAGGCGTAGTGCTGGCTCCCAGCCTGGACATGCCAGGGTAGCACCCCAAGGCTGTCCCAGCACCCCGTCTGGCCTGGCAGGGGGATCCGGGTGGGCTACACCCCCGACGTGCTGACCGACGCCACCGCCGAGCTGTCCGTAGCCCTGCTGCTGTCCGCGTGCCGCCGGCTGCCCGAGGCGGCCGAGCAGGTCAAGAGGTGAGTGACCACTGTGGCTGCTCCTGGAGCGGTGTCACACGGACTGGTGACACGGCCAGGGTTTCATCCTGCTCGCTGTGAGCCCCTGGGCTGGGCTCTGAGRTTTCCCTGACCCTGTTCCTGTCCCKSTCTCTGGGCAGCGGYGGCTGGTCCACCTGGAAGCCGGAGTGGATGTGTGGGTACGGCCTGTCCGACAGCACCGTGGGCATCATCGGGCTGGGCAGGATCGGTAGGTGCYGTTTGGGGAGCAGGCTGCTGTGTCTGCAGCGGGCAGAGGGTTTGGAGCTCACCTTCAGCCCTGGAAGGTGTCCCTGCCAGAGGTGGGAGGTGCCATGGGATGGCCTTTGGGGTGTTTTCCAACCCAAACTGTTCTGGGACTCGGGGACTCAGCCACGGTGCTGCCCTGGTGCTCACTGTGTAAAAACCCCATGAGCACAGCGAGGGTGATTCTGCAGAGCCTCCCCAGCAGCTGCCCTGGCTCATCGGCCCCAAATCCTTCATGTTCCTGTGCTTCCACCTCCTCCCATCCCTGCTGTGCCTGTGCCTCCTCCTGCTCTGGGTTCAACAMACCGAGTGGCAAAGTCCACATGGCGCCATCAGCCCTGGACTTTGCCAGGAGGGGCCATTCCTGTCCTGGTTTGCTCCCGAGGGCGAGCTCGGGTTGGGTGTCCATGGCCCCCTTTCCCCAGCAGAGCAGCTCCAGCCCCACAGTCGGGACAAGGGGCAGCTCGGGAGGGGCGATCCCACTGCAGCAGCCCCTCAGTGGCTCTGGGCACTGCACCCCACACTCGGGGAGCTGCAGCAGCCTCACACTCGTGTCTCTCACTCTTAGGACAGGCGGTCGCCCGGCGCCTGAAGCCGTTTGGGGTGCGCAAGTTCCTGTACACGGGCAGCGGCCCGAAACCACAGAACGCGGCAGAGTTTGGGGCCGAGTTCGGTAAGGACAGCTCCAGGGAAGGGTCACTCACAGGGCTGTCCCTGCAGGCTGAGGGAGGGCACAGGAACAGGAGCTGGGGGATTTGGGGGCTCCTCAGCACACCCCGTGACAGGGGACAGTGGGGGAGGGAATGCTGTGTCCCACACATGCGCCATAGGGCAGTGAGGGGTGACAGGGGTGACCCTGACCCTTCCGTGCCAGGCCAAGGCTGGACATGCAGGGGCTCCTCAGACCACTCTGGGAGCTGCCACTGTTCCCCTTCCCTGTGCCCGTGTTTTGGTGATTCCCTGACATTCCATTCCCACTGGGAAGCTGGACACAGAGAAACGGGGCCAAAAGGTGTCACCTGCTCCTGGGAGCAGGGCAGGGTCCCGTGGGCTGTCCCCATGGGGCGAGTACCGAGTGTCCTGGGGGACAGGGGGACTGCAGCTGTCCCCAGAGCTCTCTGCAGGAATGTGGTGGCTGCAGCACGGTTTTTGTGTGTTTCTCCTCTCAGTCCCGCTCACGCGGCTGGCTGAGGAGTCGGACTTCGTGGTGGTCACTTGTGCCCTGACGCCGGCCACCCAGGGGATGTGCAACAAGGACTTCTTCGGCAGGATGAAGAAAACCTCTGTGTTTGTCAACACGAGCAGGTACTGGCAGTGCTCTGATGCCTGATGATTTTTGCTTTTCCTTTTTACGTTTTCTGTACCCTCTATGCATCCCCTGCACCCCTTAGCCCACATGCTTGTAATCCCTGGAGTTTGATATTCCAGCTCAGTTTAGGAGTTCTGCTGGGCAGAGAGACCAAACATCCTCAGGAAGGGTTCAGTGTGCCCTGTGCTATCTTAAACCCGAGCTCAGCCTTGGGTGAAGCCTTCTGTCCAGAACATCTTGTGTAAACTGGGCTCTGGCCTCATCCAGGATTCATTAGAATAGTGGGACATTACTGCATTTGTGAAGTTTCTTATTGGGGAATCTTAGATAGAAATGCTAATTCCTGAAACCTAGAAAACTTGTATCTTACTGGGGAATCCTGGATAGATTTGCTAATTCCTGAAATCTATAAAACTTGTATCTTATTGGGGAATCCTGGATAGATTTCCTAATTCCTGAAATCTATAAAACTTGTACCTGTGCTGTACACGGGTGTGCATTCTGCCATCAAGTTGTGCACCTGGGATCCCAAATCCTGAGGTAAAACCCTTTTTATCCCCTTAACCGTGTCTGTGTCATTATTAAAAACTGGTCTTTCAAGGCGACACTCTGTTCCTGGGGAGGGGCTGTCACCGTGCCAGGCTGTGAGAGGAGGGGGCTGTGCTGGGCTGTGAGTGCCCCTCACACCCGGCCTTATCCCCAAGCAGGATGAGTTATCAGCAGGATGAGTTATCAGCAGGATGAGTTATCAGCAGGATGAGTTATCAGCAGGATGAGTTATCAGCAGGATAACTCAGGATGAGCTGTGGGCACAAGCAGCACATCCAGGGAGGGTCTGACCTGTGCTCAGGCAGCTCTGGGGACGCTGTGGGATGGCTCAGCAGTGACAGCTGCTGTCCCCTCCTGTCGGACAGGGGGGCTGTGGTCAAYCAGCAGGACCTGTACGACGCCCTGGCCCAGGGCCGGATCGCCGCCGCCGGTTTGGACGTGACCACACCGGAGCCGCTGCCCACTGACCACCCCCTGCTCTCCCTCAAGAACTGCGGTGAGTCTGAGGAGGGGTCAGCAGGTGCTGCCTCGGGGGACACTGACACGTGTGACAGGGACCCCTGGTCCCCGTTAGTCCGCTGGTGACAAGGGACACCAGAGCACACAGGACAGGCAGGCCAGGTGTGTTGGGATGGGCTGCTCTACAATCTGGGGCGCTGCTGTGGGGTGAGAACTCACCAACACCGTGTCAAACACGTGTAGGAGATGTTTTAATTCTCCAGAAAGCCGCTGAGATCAGCTTGGTTTGAGTATCCTGGTGAAGGCTCCTCATTCTGTGTGTGAAATTCACGGAGGGTCTGTTGGCAGCAGGGGTGTGGATGAGAAAGCAATGCCCAAATCGTGTGTTCTGAGGGCTCCTGGGCATAAATTGCGATAGAAAAGCTTCCCCTGGATAAAAGTAGGAACTGAGTTTGCTCAAGCTGAGCTTGCCTGGAGTCTTGGTCTCAGGAGACATCGGGCAGGGGGGAGGTGCAGGTCCACCTGTCTGCTCTGGAGGAGGATGATGCAGTGAGGAAGGATGGCTGGGATGGAGCTTCCCTGGCTGGTCTTTAACAGGATTTTCTCCTTCCAGGGGGATGGAGTTTCTGGAGTAGGAAAAGGATGTTCCAAAGAGAAACAAACCATAGGGACATCGTGAAAATTTGGAACTGCCCATGGCTGAGTGCTCATTTCTGAAATACAAATTTATAGCTGTTTTATCTTTTTGCTGAAGCTCTTTTCTTGTTTGCTTTGGTTCCCCAAAAGCAGACTGTGAGGGATGATAGCAGAGACTTTCTGGAAAAAATTAGCAGGAGACTTTCTGGAAAAAATTAGCAGGTCTTGGGAGATTTGAGAGCTGTGGAACAAGACCAGGCAGGACCTAATTAATATTTATTAAATGCATTACTTGTAACAGTAATATTATACATTTATTAGTGCAGAAATAACATCTGCATAGATGCTGTGCCTCTGCCAGCCCGGAAAGGGGCGGTTGGGGATCTGTGAGGGTGAGAGGTGAGCAGTGKGAGTGAGCAGTGTCCCTCCTGTCCCCGCAGTGATCCTGCCACACATCGGGAGCGCCACGTATGCCACCAGGAGTGCCATGGCCGTGCTGGCGGCCACCAACCTGCTGGCAGGGCTACGAGGGGAGCCCATGCCCCACGAGCTGAAGCTGTGACAGCCACCGTGCCTTGGGATGGATGCAACACGAGGGCAAATTAAAGAGTAGCAGCAAACGTGTGGAACTCGCGTTATTTGAGAGCAGAGTGCCCCGGGTGGAGAGCACTGCGGGTGCTCTGCTTTGGGGAGTGCTTGCCGTGCTCAAACGACCCTAAAGGAGCTGCTGCTGCAGGATCTGTCCTCAAAACCTGGCTCCTGGTCACCCTGAGAGGGTGGGAGTGCCTCATCTGCTCCTGCAGCAAGAGAGGGAGGAGAGGGGACAGCTGCCCCTCTGCAGGTTCTGCCTGCAGCTGCCCTCCTTTTTATTGAATGTGATGGTACAAAGGACACCCTGAGCTGCCAGGAGAGGCCCGATGGGCACATCTCGAGGGCTTTGGGGACTCGTGTCCTGCAGCCACTGTCCCACTTCWGGAATGGGGGCTGGAGCCTGGAGCCCGGCTCTCTGTGCCATCGGTCACATAATCAGGGACTGCATTGGGTTGGGAGGGACCTCAAGGATTATCCCATTCCACCCCCAGGGACACCTCCCACTGTCCCAGGTGGCTCTAAGCAGTGTCCATCCTCATCTGGACACTTCCAGGGATGGGGCAGTGACAGTGTTGAGAGCCTGATGTCCGGCTGGGAGGATCCCTCCATCCTACAGGAGGGAGGTGGAGCTGCCCAAGGGTGGACACTGCCCTCGCCACGGCCCCCTGGCCTCCTTGACCCCTGACCACGGGACAGGACAGCCCTGTCACAGCCCTGTCACCAGCGTGCAGTGCCACCCACCCCACGGTGTCCCCACAGTGTGACTGGAGGTCACTGTCACTGTTAAACCAAGGTTCCTTACAGCCCTGAGTGCTCCCAGTCCTCACACCAGGGTTCTGTGCACCCAGGGTTCCTTTTGAGCTGTGGCTGTCTGCTGACCATCCTCTTCCTCCTCTTCCTCTTCCTCCTCCTCCTCTTCCTCCTCCTCCTCCTCTTCCCATCCCATCCCATCCCATGGATCCCATCCCATCCCATCCCATCCCATCCCAGCAGTGACCAGACCCTCTCAGGAGCACACAGGAGCCCCTCTGGCCCATCCAGGTTGAACAGAGGTGCCAGATCTGCCCTGCCCAGGTGGGTTTGTTTTTGTTCAGGTTTTCCCATCCCTTTGCCCCAGGACCAGCCCCATTGCCCCGCAGCCAGCAGTG
The DNA here is from genome assembly GCF_030028575.1 of Malurus melanocephalus. Lineage (NCBI taxonomy): Eukaryota > Metazoa > Chordata > Aves > Passeriformes > Maluridae > Malurus > Malurus melanocephalus. The sequence continues at coordinate 107,768 of NW_026624122.1, read as the reverse complement.
CCTTGTCCCGCACACTTTGGGGCAGGGGACAGACGGAACCGGTGCTTTTTGGGGACAGCAGCACAAGGGGAGGGACGGAGGGGTCTGCAGTGGGCTCCAGTGTCCCCGGGTGAGCAGCTGGCATCACCGTAATGCTGAACACAGCACAAAGCCCCTGACAGGAGGTACAGACCCAGCACTGTCCCTGTCCCACAGCGAGTGTCCCTTGGGCTGGACTCTGCTGGATTCAGATAAAACAGATCCCTCACTGACAGCAGTAACGGCTGTTGGGAGCTGCATCACGCCTTGGAGAGATTCTGACACATTTATCAGTGATTTTCATGGTTGATTGCACCAAGTTCAGGGTTTTGTGATCACTTTTGTGAGCACRTTTCCATACAGGCTGGTGTGAGGAGCACCAAACCAGTGAAGCCACTCAGACACAGCAGCACAAAAACATCAGGTTTATTTCCAGGTGCTTYGGAACAGACCCAACACCTCCAGTCCCATTTGTAAAGTTCAGTTCTGAGCAGGATTCAGTGGGATAAGCTCTGCAGGCTGTGGGTGAGACACCCTTCGCACAGAGAGCTCAGTCCAGGTATTTACGCTGTTCCCAGGAATTTATTGCTTCATTCGGGAAGACTCGGAAAGCTGCGAGGCAGCTGCGGGCTCTGGGCCTGCCACTGCACATCAACTGATAATGGAATTAAAGCTGCTGCTTCCAAAAATGCTCCAGAATTTTTCTCAAAGAAAGAATGCAGAAGTCCTCCTGCACTGATACTCCACATTAAATTTGTTATAAAAACATTTAAAAGTCCAGTTAAGTGTTTATCTGCTCCTACTAGGGCTTAATTAATCTCCTTGCTCAAAGAGATGCATTCTTTCCAAACATTGTAACAATTCAATGAATTTGGATGTGCTACAGAAAATGTAAAAAACTCAAGCCTTGTTTTTAAAAAGCAAAACTAAAAATGCAATGAAGACAAAACAATCAGTGTTACTTTTAAWAAAGCAACACAAGAAAATATTAAAGTAGGAAATACTGCATTTTATTGATGTTTCGGAGAGTGTTTATGCAGCTTAATGCCATTAGTCCCCAATACTGAAATTATTTCAAACAAAACAGAGGAGTATCCCACTGCTTTAAAAAAACGCGTTATTTTAATGCTTAAAAAAATCAAGAGCCATAAAAATGACCATTAAGTAAACCCTATAACAAAACCTTAACATTTTAAAGGAATTAATCCAACTATCTCCTGTGTTTCTGCATTTCTCAGATAGTCAAGGTGCAAACAACGTGCTGACAGGGCAGGTGCAGGAAATCCTGTGTGTCACTTGAGCAGAAGGACACACTGCAGCCCTGACCCAGCCCCTGCTTGGCTAAGCKGCATTTCCCATCAGCAGAAGTGCTCTGAAATTTTATTTTAAAACCTAAGAATTCTGAGCACCAGTTTGAGYGCACCTTTGACAAGCAAGAAAGGAGACTGCAGGCAGTGTTGAGTTACAGTGGCACCAAAGAAGAGGAAATGAAAATGAGATTTACATCRCTTACATGGAGAATGACAAATTTCTGCTACAGTGTGTACAGCAACATTTTTTAAATTTATGTTAGCAGTTTTTAGATGTGGAAAAGTACTTTTATGACACTGCTTTAAGTGGAAGGCCTGGATTTGGTGACATTTTACAGAGTAAGAGGCAGCAGTGCCCAGGCAGCCAGGAGGGTCAGCTGTGTCCTGGGGGCATCAGGGTGACCATCACCGGCCCTGTGAGGGGAGAATTGTCCTGCTCTGCTCTGCTCTGCACACTTTGAGTGCTCGGGACAACTTTAGCACCACCGTATAAAAGAATTAAACTGCCAGAGCATGTCCAGAGGCCACGGGGATGGTGAGGAGTCTGAGAGCAAGCCTTGGGAGGGCATTTATGTTCAGCTCAGAGATGAGACTGAGCTCAGACCCCACCAACATCCTCCTGAGGGCAGCASAAGAGCAGGGACAGATCTCTTCACTCACCAGTGGTGGGATTTGAGAGAAAATCTGCAGCTGAGTCAGGGAAGGTTGAGGTTTGGTATGAGGAAAAGGTTTTTCACTCAGAAGGTGGTCCAGCACTGAAAATACTCCCCGGGGACCGGGTCACAACCCCAAGCCTGCCTGAGATAAAAAAGTGTTTGGACATCGCTCTCAGGCACAGGATGGGATTACTGGGGTGTCCTCTGCAAGGCCAGGAGCTGCACAAAATTATCCTGGTGCAACCCTTCCAACTCATACTCACTGATCCTGTGAAACATGGCAAACTAGGATTGCTCTGAGGAGYGATTTGACCCAAGGAAAGATCCACAGCTGCAAAGGAAGTCACTAAGTGCACAAGGCAGGGAATGAAAACCTGGAGATAAAAGGACAACGTGCTCATACTAACAGGGACCAGAGGGACTGTGGGCATCTGGGAACAGCGAGATACTGGCAAAAAAAAAAAAACATCACAAATTACCTCTCCTTCAAAACATCAGACAAAGACAAGCTCTGTTCAAACTTCTGCGTATATAGAATTGTAACATAGGAGATACAAACTGGTTAAAATACTGCTAGGAATAGCACAAACAAGAGACAGTACTTCACTTACCACTTAATACTCATTTCTACGGGAGAAAAAAAAAAAAGAAAACCAGCCAAACATCCAGATCTTGCTGTATTAAAGTTATATGTACACCTGGCAGTCCAAAAGTTACTCTGGGATTTAATTTAAGCACCTTGATTACACAGTGTCTTTTACTACAAAAACAGCCAAACATACATTCATAATCCTAGAACTATTGTTATAATTAGTGTTATTTTAAAGCATTATGTCAGACAGGTGCATCCAAAGCTGTTTTTCTCTTTTAAAGGTGAGCGCTCTGCACCACTGCCCTCACATAACGCAGCAACTCGTGTTACAGTAATCATTTAAATGCTTTCACTGTTACAAAATGCTTTAGAGGGGAAAAAAAAAAACCAAAAAAAAAAAAAAAAGAAATTTGCACTTCAGTTTCTGTTTCTCAAAACGTGCTGTTTTAGGAGACCCCCACGCCGTCACCCCTCTGCCCTGCAAAGGGGCCGCTTGGCTGTTGGGGGTCACATCCCCATCCCCGCCGCGGCTCCCGGCGGTGACACCTGCGAGGTAGGTACCGGATATCCCCAAAGGCAGAGCCCAGGCTCTGAGAGCGGCACCACCCGCCCATCCCTGCCCCTGCCCCTGCCCCTGCCGGCGGCAAGGCTCCTCCCGGCGCGGGGGGCGGCTCACAGCAAGCTGCTGGGCAGGTTGCTGCTCTGCCACCGAAGGCAGGTAGTCTTAGAGTGTTTGTACAGGTGGCTGGACTGGCTGAAGCGCTTGCCGCACTTGAGGCAGGCGTAGGGCTTCTCCCCCGTGTGCACGCGGATGTGCTTCTTGCAGTCTGTCAGCGTCAGGAAGGTCTTGCAGCAGATCTTGCAGGCGTACTTGCGCGCGCCCTCCACCACCAGCACGTTGTGCTCCGACAGCGCCTTCTTGCACTTGGACAGCACGTCGGCCGACGCCCGGGTGAGCTGCGGCGGGCCGGGCTGCGACAGGTGCCCGCCCTCGAACGAGGAGCTGCCGTTCATCATCAGCTGCGAGCCGGAGGAGCCCTCCTGCAGCTGCGAGCCCCGCACCGAGGTCACCACCGGCATCTTGGGGGCGATGCGGCGGTAGCCGGGAAAGCCACCAGCTCCGCCTCTCACGGAGCCCATCATGGCCCGGGACAGCGAGTGCAAGCCCAGCCCCGAGCGTGGGAAATCCATGCCAAACTGCTCGGCTGCTCGGTAGCCGGAGCTCTGCACGCAGGGCAGACCCATCACATCCTGCATGGGCCGCACAAAGTGTGAGTCYGCGGGCTCGCTGAACGGGTTCTCCACGTGGGACACGGCCGTGGACGAGTGGCCACCTGTGGGTCCAGACTCCGGGCTCATCAGGTATGATGTGTCACTGTCCATCCTGCAGTCGCTGGTGGTGTTGGGAATGTTGTCATCGTTGTTCTGGCTGGTGCTGAAGCCACCTCCTCTGCTTTTATTCAAGAAGTTTGAAATGCTGAAAGAAGACTTGTGCTCCAGGTTGTTGGACACCTCCATGATGTGGATGTCTCCCACTCGGTCGGTGCTGGACTGGGGGTCAGAGAAGCTGCGGTCGCTGCTCTCGGGGCTCAGCTCTATCTTCTCTGCACTCACCACTCCTCCTTCCACCTCCACGGACTCGCTGCCCTCCGCCTGCGAGGTGACATCGCTCACCTCATCCTGAGGCTCCGGGGAGCTCAGGGGCTCCGACTTCACCACCACTCTCATGTGCTCCTTCTCGTTCAGGGTCACCTCCTGATTCTCACACGGGAAGCTGCTCTTCTCAGCAGCAGCCTCCTGGTCAAAGCTGGTTTCCACCTGCGTGGTCTGGGACGCCATGGACATCTGGGAAATGTTTCCCCCACCGTTATCTGACTGGCTGGGCACCTGAGCATCCTCCTGAGCGCCGAAGGACTGGTCAAACATGATGGTGTTGTCCTCCTGGTTATCGGCAACCGCGTCAGCCTTGGAGTTGTCCACCATCTTGAGCGAGTCCGGAGAGAAGAACTCCTCTCGCGAGTGGACGACGGGCTGTCCACTCTCTGCGGCCGTGTCCGAGCCGGGCTCGTCCATGGCGGGCCGGACGCGCTGGCGGGCGCGCTCCTCCGAGGACTGCTTGCGCTTGTGCAGGCGGCGCATGGGGAAGGCGGCGCGCTGCTCCAGCCCGGGGCGCAGCGACGAGCCCATGGCTCCSGGCGGCTCCTCAGCCCCCTGAGCCGAGCCCAGCGCCGAGCTGACGATGCTGAGCCCCAGCTGCTGCAGCATGAAGGAGCGCTGCAGGCGCGCGCTCTGCTCCTGGGCGCGCTCGCTGGGCGGCGACAGCGGCAGCGTCCGAGTGGTCAGGTAGTGCTTGCAGGCTTTGACCACCGAGTTGAGGTGCAGGTGCGAGGCGGCCAGCAGCACGTCCATCACGTTGCTCTCGCCCAGCATCAGCGTGGACGTGTACATCATGTCGATGAGCGCGGCGAAGGCCTCGGCCGTCACCACCTCGCTGTCCAGCTGGATCATGTTCATGCTCTGGTCGCCCTCGGCCACCGTGAAGAGCGCCCTGAAGTGCGTGCTGCAGGCGGCCAGCACCGAGCGGTGCGCCTTGAAGTGCCTGCTGCCCACCACGATGACACAGTCGCACAGCTGCCCGTGCAGACGCTGGTAGTTGAGCTGCTGGAAGACTTGCTCAAAGTGTCCTGGGAAATCCATGGTCCTGAAAAACGGGAGAAAACGTTATATGGAGCAGCTGTGCTGGGAGCAAAGGGAAGGGGACTTGGGATTGAGAGCAGACTTTGGGGTCACCCAACTGTGGCTCTACAGACAACTTATGAAAGCCTGTAGTGAAGGACAAGAGTTCAAACTGAAAGAARGCAGCAAAAGATGAGATATCACAAAAAAATTCCTCCCTGTGAGGGTGGTGAGGCCCCAGCGCAGAGAGGCTGTGGCTGCCCTGGAACTGCTCAAGGTTGGACAGAGCTAGGAGAAGCGTGGGATATGGAAAGTGTTCCTGGCCTTGGATTGGGAACAAAACAAGGTTCCYTTCCAAGGCAAACTGCTGCTCAAGGCCTACTGAGGCTGCAGCAAGCCCAGCTTWGAGGAGGAAAGATGACACCTGGAAGACAGAGAAACAGTAACTGGTCTGAGTTTAACACCGCAGCTTGGGCGCAGGATCAAAGCTGGCAGTGTGGAGGACAAGGAGAAAAATCCATGGAGAAAAATCCACATTTGTCACAGAGCCATGCTGGAAACTGGACACCGTGGATCATCTCACCCAACCAAACCAAATCACACCCACGGGTAAAGCGTTTAATCCTGGTTTGTGGAAAAATCTGAGCGTGAATAACCTGCTGCCCGCTTTGACACACAGCTCACACAGCTGGGAAACCTCCAGCTGACAAAACACAAGGACACAAGACTCAGGACTGCTTTCTTCTTACATTTTCACTAACAGCACACAAGATTAATAGATTGATTTCAAGACTAAATAGGTGATCTTTGGTGATATCTCTGCTTTTCCTTGTGAAAAAGCGACACAGTGGAGCAGAAAAGCTGCATGTGCAATGCACACCAAARTTCCTGTGCTCACGTTTATTTCCCAACAGCACCGATGGACACGAGACCATAAAGCAGCGAAAATAAAAGGTCACATGGCCAGAATTACACTTTTGAGGAAGGATCAAATGCGAGCCTGCTGACTCACAAAGTCCATRMTCCAACACAGAMATGTCGCTGGTTTTTCTTTCCCGATCATCAGTGSCTTTGCTGGCCATCTCATCGTCCTGCACAGGATAYCCCAAGAATCCCAAAAATCCCACCCTGTGTCCYWGGCTGGGCTCAGSACAGGGAGATCMCTCACCAGTTACCACCTGAAACACTCATCCCGGGGATAATTAAGTAATTTGAAGTCTTTGCAAAGTCCAGAACATTAAATGACTGTTGGATAACGATGGCTCTCCTGCTCCTCTGAACCGAGTGCCTTTTTTACCGTTTTTTTTTTGATTTTACGCCTCACCCGGAACCCCCAAGCTTTGTGTCCCTCCCAGAGCAGGGACACATCCCCAACCCCGGTAAAGACACACCCTCACATTCCGCTCCGCGCCGCGCACGGGACATAAAGCGGAGTGCTGAGGGCCCCGGTCCCGCCCGCCACCGGGATCGCCGGGCTCCGCCTCCCCGCCGCCCGCTGAGGCCCCGCTCACCTGCAGTGTGGGCTCGGGAAGGGTGTGGCGGTGGCGGATGGCGCTGAGGATGGGGATGGGGACACCGAGCTCGGCCCCGCTCCCGCCGCCGCCGCCGCGGCCCCGCCCGCCCCGCCCGCCGCCACAGCGCCCGCGACACTTCCGGCCCCGCGACCAACCGCCGCGCTCCTTGCTGCCGCGCGCCCGCCTCGCCCAATCGGGGGCGAGATTATTGGCGCGCGCGGAGGCGGCGGCGGAAGAGGCGGAGACGCGGGAGGAGCGGGACCGGGATCGGGATCGGGATCAGGATCAGGATAGGATCGGGATTGGGATCGGGATCGGGATTGGGATCGGGATTGGGATTGGGACAGGACCGGGATAGGACCGGGATCTGTATCCGCGTCCCAACCCCATCCCTCCCCGCCCTCAGCCCCCGCCATGGCCGCCGCCACCTGGCGCTACCGCGGGGACCCCGAGGCGGAGCGGCCGGCGGCTCTCGGTGAGCAGCACGGGGCGGGTCACGGTTCCTCTCGGGGCTCGCTGCCCGTCCCGGCTCTCACGGTTTCCTCTCCCTTTAGTGCGCTTCGCCAACGGCAGGCTGCGGCGGCCGGAGTCGCTGCGCTTCACCGTGTACCGCAACCGGAACGCGGCGCATCCCCAGAAGCGGCACCGCAGGATCCTGGTGAGGCCCGGAGAGGCTGGGGATGCCCTGGATCCCTGGAAATGTCCAAAACCAGGCTGGACATTGGGGCTGGGAACACCTGGGACAGTGGGAGCTGTCCCTGCCATGGCTGTGTGCGATTCTGTGAAAACCCGTGCTGAGCTTTGTAGCAGATTTTTTAAAAAAAACAGTTAAAGTTTGGCCCAGCATGCTCCACAGAGATGTTTTCCCAAGTGCCACGATGTCTCTTGAGGTTTGGAGGAGGTTTTGGCACTGATGGAGACTGCAGGGTGGGGTGGCAGAGCAAGGATAAGATGAATTATCTGGGAGTTGTTTCCCAGCTAGCTGGGTGGATTTGGTCATGAGAATGTGTTCGTTTTGATGATCACATCAAAATGTTYRTTKYRAAATCTYCACCTGAGGTGTCTTTGGCTAAATYACATCATAAAGAGATCTCTGTGAAGAGGGAGCTGAGGGTAAAATCAGAACGTGCTTTCTGCTGCTGCTGTTAATCTTTACAGCAACAAAAAACAACTTTTCAGCCCAAATCCTCGAGGGGAATTTCACTGCAGCAGAGCAGAAACACCAACACTTTCTCATAATGCATTGGAAATATGTTGAGGTGCCTGAGATACTCCTGGTAGTGCTGGCTCTGGCTTTTCAGCTGGTGAATTGCAGGCATTGGACAACACTGGAGCTTCAGTGAATTATTGGAAAGCACATTTTAAACTGAATTATTGAGGGGTGATCGCTGTGAGGCACACATGTTTGCTTTGCTGATGCACTCTGTGTGTAAATTAGGATTTAAATTTTAAATTAGGGAATGCAGAGCTTGGTGGCAGCCGGGGAAGCCAAGCAGAGCAGGGAATGTCACTCACAGCCCTCTCCTGAAGGAATTGTCTGTGTTTTTCCAGGTCTCAGAGACAGAGCGGCTCTGCTACGTGGGGCACAACTTTGGCAGCGAGGTCATGAAGTGCAACTCCCTGTGCAGGTATGGAAAAGGGAGCTGGGAGCACAGGAATTCTCAGACACACAGAGTTCCTGGTTCTTTCCCTAGACCTGGCTCACAGGTTCATGGAGGCCATGGTGAGACTCCAAAATTCCGACAGAAAGCTCCTGTGTTTGTGCAMATCCTTGTGAAAGATGTGATGTGTAAATCACAGTTTGAAAAGGAGGATATGGCTTATCAGGATGGAGTTACAGCTTTGTTATGAAGAAATTTAAATGAAATTGTTTTAATTAGTTGTTGATCTGTGCTGAAGGGGTCAGGCAGCTGCTCTGGGTGATGGCTCGGTCCTTGCAGCTGAGATGTTCTGTAATTGTGCACAAGGAGCTGGTTTCACCTCTTCAGAGCCTGTCAAAGCGTGCCAGTACCAACCTCTGTCCTGTGTGAGCAGTGGAACCAGGACAGCTGGATCCTCAGACAGAGCAGTGTTGAGTTTGAGATGCTGCTGCTGRAAAAGGGGCACAAGGGGCTGTTGGCTCTTGAGTTTGCAGAGAGAAATTCAATTTAGCAAATGTGTGTGGTACAGGTGTTAATTCAGTGTTTGTGGGCAGATTTAAGTGCTCTTAGCCCTGAACATTGGTGAAGAGATGGTTCTGGGGAATAAAGTGGTGCTTGCCTGTACTTCTGGAGATCCTGAGCTCTGGAAATTTGGGGAAATACAGGGAAATACAGGGAAATTTAGCAGTTATTCAACTATGGTCATCAAGTCCTGGCATAGTCAAAAAAGACAAAAGAAAATAGCAGAACTCTAGCATCTAGCCTAATACAGTTGTTTTAAGACTTCTGCATTTACTTAGAGCAGCAAGTCTTTTCTGTTTTTATGTGCACACAAGCCTTGGAGGTAACTGCATTTATCATTGTGCAAGGCAGAACTGCCACGATGTGGGAAGACCACGTAATTTAAATGAGGAAGCATTTAAATTTAAATTAAATGCTCTGCCTCTCACTCATCAGCTGCCCCTCTTCTCCCCAGGTACTTTGTTGGTGTGTTAGACAAGAACTCGGGGCAGATGGAGGTCTACAACGCTGAAATATTCAACATGCAGCCCCTGCTCTCAGGTAGGAAGTGTGAAGGTCACAGCTGCTTTGTCCTTCTCATTCCTTCCTTATTCCCTTGGCATGAAAGAAGGATTCCTTCAGTCCTGTGTGCTGAGAGGGACAGCAGGAGGGGGAAGAACACCAGGGTGAAGGTTAAGCAGAAGTGTGGAGGATGGGAATCACTCACAGAGTCACTGCTCAGGTGCAGCTTTGTCTGGGTGTGCTCTGCTGAGGGAGGCCTGACACTCATCAGGTCAAGGAACTGGATCCCTGAGAAAAAAGCAGATTTTATCCAGCAGGACTGTTTCTTGTCATGAACGCAGGATAAAAACCCAAAAGATCACAAGTTTTGGGAGCTGGGTTTTGCCCTTGCAGCAGGGCTGGGTTTGGCCAGACTCCACGCATTGCACCCATGGCTTTTGTAGTCAAAGCTCCCATTTTGTACAAGGTTCTCATATTTGGTGTGTCCTTYAATTAGGCAAATCCCATGGAGGAGATCCTGATGTGTTGTGCCAAGTTTGTCAGTCACAGAGCTGAAGGAATTCCTGTCCTGGCTGCTGTTGTCACACTCACTTTTGCTCTTTTGTAGATAACTTGATACCYGATGACACAAAGGACTATCAGACCAAATCCTACAGGGAGAAGGTAAAGTAAAACCCGTGTCATGTTCTGCTGTGATTATCCAGCTGACGGGGCAGGTGTTTCTCTGAGGCTGGGAGGTTTGAATGTCCTGTGGGATTAACCTGTGAAGGATTGGCATTCTCCCTGTGTCCAGGAAGCAGCAGTTATTGCCTGACTCGGGATGTTTTCCTGGGTTTTTTTAGGCTGGATCACCATCCCCATGACCTCCTGGCCCCTCAGAGATCGGCATGTCCTGTGCATTTTGCCCATAAAGTGTTTAAAGTTTTCTTGGAGGGCATGGCTGTGGAACCAGCAGTGGGGTTCGTGTTCTGGTGGGTTCCTGGAGTGTTTTAATGTGTGTTCCTCCCTCGTGCAGATGGATCTGTGCATCGAGGCCTTCGGAACCAGCAAGCAGAAGCGAGCACTGAGCTCTCGCCGCATGAACGCCGTGGGCAGTGACATCGTGAGCACGGCTGTGACAAAAGCAGCAGCAAATGTTATAGATGCAAAGGGAGTGACAGGTGAGAGGGTTCTGTCTCCAGGTGTACTTAACACAGCCTGAAGTGCCTTTTCCTGTCTGTCCTTACCAAGTGAGGCAGGAAGAGGAGGGGTTTTCTTAGAGTGATGAAGAAGCAGCTGGTCTAACAGCTGAGAAGGGCAAATGTAGGGGAGCTGCTTCCTCCTGGTCTTGGTGTTGGAGTTGCCTGAATGAGGGAAGGTCCCTGTCACATCAGTGTCCATTCTGCCTACTTTGGGAGCTCTTGTGGGAGTCCATGGGTATGAGTTCACTGGGATAAAGGCAGTGCCTTCCCCTGGTCTGAACTCGGTGCCATGGCTGTGGGAAAGGCACCTTCTTACTCAGAGAGTGCTGCAGCCCTGGGACAGGTCACARCTCAGTGTGGTGTTGGAACAGGACMKTGCTGGGGCTGCCCTGACCTGTGCACATCTGTGCTCTGGGTGGGAGGGCAGCCAGGAGCCCTCCAGAGCACTTTGGGATCCTGAGGGTGTCATTGCCATCAACAGGAGAGATGTCTGTTGACTGCAGAACTCACCAGCTTTCATCCCTTTCGCTCCGGGGTGATTATTGACTGTTCTCTCAGGCTTGCTTTGTGCCCACTGGAAAATAGCCAAAGCCATGCTCTGCACACCCTGCAGCAGCCAGACATCTTGGTGCCCTTCTTTCCTCAATGTTTTTCTAGTCTGGACTGGCCTTTCTAAATTTTTATGACCAGAAGGCTCTTGACAGAAGTTTTAAATGTTTAAAACTCCAGCTGTGACTAAACCAGTCTTGACCCATTGAGTAAAGTTGGCTCTAAAGGAAGAATTTAGGTTGTGTCCCTGTACTCTGCATTTGATTTGCATGATGCAAATAGTCTGTCATGCTTCCCTCCCCAGCTCTGATGCAGGACATGGCCCAGGACGAGGTGCAGAACATCTCAGCCTTCCTCCCACCGTGCCATGAGGATGCTGACAGGCCAGAGCAGGTGTACAGATTTGAGGACAGTATCTTTTCTGTGTCATGGTGGTTGGCATGTGGGACTAAGCTGAGCCTTTGCCCCTCACAAGCCAAGGTAACGCTGCCTTGAGGTTTTGGGGCCTGCAGGTTCTATAACCTGGCTCTTTGCTGTGGAGAGCAGGGTGCTCTGCCCGCTGCTGGGCAGCATTCCAGGGGGATGTTGGTGAGGGTGGCCTGTGGTTGTGCCACAGTCTATTCAAGGCCTTGGTTCCTGGCCAGCTGCCATCCCCCTGGCCTGCCCACTCCTCAAGTGAGCRTGGACAGAGCTGCCCTACCTTGGAAGGAAGAGCCCGAAGTGGTTGTTTTTTTCCTTAAATGCTGCCAGTCCTGTCCCCTGTCGAGTACGAGGCGCTGCGGGTGCCAGCAGCCACCCTYGCCAGTGTCACTGCAGAGGAGCTGGCCAAGAGAGTGGAAGAGAGAAGGTAACTCTGCWGCCAACAGCCTCATGCTGAGGGGAGGAGAGCTGCTGCTGCCATCCCAGCAGTTTTGGGACAGAGGGAGGATGGAGGGTGTTTGATCCAGGCATGGCAGAGCAGCACCTGCCTTGGRGAATGTGGGGGCTGTTGTGTACACGGCAGTAAGGGGCGTTTTGGGGAGCTGAACTCACCCTGTGTTTCCTGCAGCCACTGCTCCTTTGTTCTGGAGGAGCTGAGGTTCCTGCCTACTGATGAGAGGAGCAGAGACCACAAAGCCCGATGCCTCTGGTTCCTGGACACCCTCATCAGGTTCAGTCATCAGAAAGTCATCAAGAAGAAGCGTAAGAGAGTTTTCAGCTCATGCATACATGTTTTTGGGGATGCCTTCATTATCCTTTGCTCATCAGCTGATGAGCTGAGTGTGTGATCATACCTCTGGCATACTCGGGTCCTGCTTTTGAAACAGCAGCACACAGAACTTTTTGGTTGAGATTTTCCAGACTTGCCATCTTCCTTAGAACTTGTATATCTGAGTGTCCTTGTCGGTCCTTGGCTGGGCTGAGGGAGGAGGAAGAGGCAAGCCTGGCTTTAAGTGTGTTCCTCTGTTGCTGGAGACACAGGAGTCACTCACAGGATTTGTCTAAAGAGGATGTGGGATTGACTAAACTTGGTGATAGTAGGGATTTGTTAGAGTGGTCTCAGCTTTAACAGTATTTTGTGGCAAAAGAAATGCATGCACGGGTGTCTGTGCATTTTAGATTGTGTAGTATGGTAGTGGGAGATCCCTTTTACAGAGGAAGTAAAAGCTGTTGGGAGTCTCTCAKATCTGAAAAATTATGAGACCTGGAAATCACACACCCAGGTTCTTTTTAGGTTTGGTGTGTTTTTGGGAAGAGGCAATAAATGGGGGGATTCTTGGGGTTGGACTCTGATCCTGGTGGGTTCCTTTCCACGTGGGGTATTCTGTGATATTCCATGATAGTGTCAGGGTGACACATGTGCTGCTGTGGTGGGTGGGCAGTACAGGATAGAGTGTGTGTCCCTCATTCCACCCCAAAGCCCCTTTCTGCCCTAGATCCAATGGGTCCTGAGTGCCCACACATCATCAGCAAGAAACTSATGAAGAATTTCACCTCGCTGACCTACAACAATGGCAGGTAAGGGATGGTGTGTGATCCTCTTGAGGCACAGATATGGSAGAGCTGGGCTTGAGGGGCCACAGACACACCATCAGGAACCCCACCACACCACACATCTCACAAGTTCTCCCTCTTGCTGCACAGCATCCAGAATTTAATCTCTACATCCATGAAGGCTAAAATCACCGCCTACGTCATTGCCTTGGCTTTGCACATCAACAACTTCCAGACGGACCTCACCGTCCTGCAGAATGACATGAAGCTGTCGGAGAGCAGGTGAGGGAGGCATCCTGTTTGTTCACACCTGCTGTGTGTGTGAAAAAACTGCAGAAAGATCCTGGGAGAGCTCTGAAGCCTCTCTGGAGCTGGGTAGGGAGTTAATTTCCCAGGGAAGGATATGCAGGCGTGTGTAGGTGCATGACCTGCATTTCCCAGGAGTCACAGGGCAGCTGCACCTCTGCTCCAGCTGTGCTTCCATCCATGATTGGATCAGGCTTTCTGGTCAGAACTTCAGTTATTACTGGATCTTGTCTTGGTTACTGGTTGATTTTCAAGCTCCTTCATCAGTTTTGATGCCATCACTTCTTATTTTGCCCACAGTTATGCTCTTTATTCCTTGATGGGTAGTAGTGTATTTAGTGGGTTTTTTGACAGCAGTGTTTGCTGTTGGTTTCCATCCATTTTTCCTGTATTTTTCCTTTCTGTAACTAAGCTTTTTCAGAAATCTCTGTTCGTTTTAGCATATTTGCCCAGGTTTAGTTTGTGCTGCCTTGGAGCTGGGAGCACAGTGCCTGGGATGCTGTGGGGAGCAGCACGGAGGAGGCTGGGACCTGTTGGATTATCAGTAGTGTTCTGTCCCCAGGAGAGACAGATGCTGCAGAAACACCTCCAGGGCTGTGGGTGCGTGTGGGGTCACAGCACTGAGGGGCTCAACAGCCCCACTGATGGCATTTCTCCATGTTTTCCAGGATCCTGGACATCGCCAGGGCCCTGCGGCTCAGGGTGACCAAGGCCAAGGGGATGCCGGGGCTGGAGGATGACCAGAACCACAAGCTGGGCACTCTGTCTCTGCCCTTGCCCACACAGAAGGCACCGGAGGGACAGCGGAAACGCAAGAAAATGAGCTGAGAAGCCGGGAGGTGTGAGGGGAGACACAGCCCCTCCCTCAGAATGTCATGGGGATGCCTTCATTTGCTGCATTTGGGTCCAGCATCAGCCCTGACCCKGCTGAAACCTGGGCTGAGAGTTTCACCTCATTAAAATGCTGCTTTTGTTTTTTTCTATTTATATAGAAAAAGTTGTATTAAAAATTTTTGGTTTTTTCCTTTGTGTTGGGGGCAGGGGGAGGTGGAGGAAATGCAGGTTGTGCTGGAGCAAAAGGAAATAGTTTGAACTCACAGGTTCTGCCTTGACTTCTGTGTGGGTGGTGCGGGCTCCTGGCCCCTCCCAGGTTTAAGGTCAGAAGCTCAAAGAGTGTGACCTACACCTTTTTGTTCTCTGGAGTGTCAGTCCTGTGTTCAAAAATGGTAAAGATCCTCACAAACTGTTTGTGCCACATTTCCCATCCTGGCTGCTTGCCTGGGGGAGGAAGAGTTCTGTCATTTAGAGCTAGTACCACCTTCAGGGAGAGCAGTGAGTGTGAGGCCACAGCTGTGGGTTCCCAGTTCTTTGGAGAGATACTTTAGTTTGGTTTCTCTGAATTTCTCTCCTGGGATATCAGCCTCATGGGAGGTGTTTATTTAGTAAAACTGTAGGAATTGGGAGAACAACTGAGAAACTGAGGATCACTTCCAAAATTGTGTACGAAACRAGAGCATGGAATGTCAGAAGAAATTGTCACTGCCTCAGATAGCAATCTGGGTTTGGTACATCCTCTTGGGATTGATGGTATCTCAGACACCTTAACGACCACTATTGACAGCTGTCATTAGCAATGACACAAACATCCTGCGTTCTGGGGASAGGATAATTCCTGCTGTGGGAATTGCAGGGTCCGGGTAATCAATAGGAATGGTTGAGCTTGGAAGGAACTTCTGGAGCTCTCTCTGTGTCCAGACTCTGTCCCTGGTCTGGCAGGGTCACCACAAGCCATGAGCCCAGGACAGTGTCCACTTGGCTGTGGTCACAGGAACTCAACAGCCCCACAGTGAAGCCGTTTCCCAGGGAGTTCAGGGGAGCCTCCTGTGATCCCTGAACCCTGAGCCCTCCTGCTCCAGGCTGAGTCACCCTGGTTCCCTCTGCTGTTCCTTGCAGGAGTGATGCTCCAGCCCCTTCAGCATCTTCAGTGGACTCTGTGTCCATGTCCCTGGAACGGAGGAGCCCAGAGCTGGCCGTGGGAGCCCAGGCTGAGCAGAGGAGGAGGAGGAGGAGGATGAGGAGGATCACAGCTGTAATCCAGCACAGACACCACTGACCGCTGCCCACAAGGGCGTTTCTGCAGATTGCTGACACGGGACACTGTCTGTCCCTGACCCTGCCAGCACAAACGGGGACAGCCGCTGACAAAGCAGCTCCAAAGAGGGCATTTCCCAGGTAAATGGTGCTGCAGGGCTGCAAGACGAGGCGTTTGTCCAGAGTTCAGGCGTGCCTTGGGTCCTGCCAGGAGCACGTTTCCTCTACAAATCTGTGTCCTGAGTGTTCCTATCATCTACTTATGTTAGAGAAAAGATAAACAACCCTTCAGTAACTTTGCATTAGCTGAGGCTGCTCCGGTTTGTTTTGTTGTCTCCCTCCCTTCAAGGAGGACGGGGCGGGCGGGGGGAGAGACACAAGTTACACACATTTCGGGAGCAGCAAAATATCAAAAAAAAACCAAAAAAAAAAAACTGCTCACAGCAACAGTGAGGAAGCTGCTTGTTCTCCGGTTCTCCGGGACTGCTTCTTTTCTTCTTCTTTGGACTTTTTTTTCGACTTGTTTTTTCTCATCTGAGAATCAGAAGATTCAAGTGAGGCGACAGGTGAGAAAAATCCTCCAGTGCACTACCGGAGCGACTCCGTCAAAGGGAGGCCACGCCCAAGCTGAAAGAAAAGATTTTAAGATGCAACAGCTGTTTCCCCAGGTTTTTGGTTTTTAAATATAACTTTTTCCCCTCTCTTCTTTGTGCCCTGTGGGCATGTTATTCTATTCTGTTAAATAAATAGGGATTTGGTTTTTTTTCCCTTTTCCACTTTCCTCTCTGTGGAAAATGTTGTTTCCAGGACCCGGGTGGGAAAGGGGGGCTTGCCCAGCCATTAAATTATCTGAAACCAGCACAACCTGCTTGCCTGTAAATTATCCCAGCAGCTGCCTCAGAGGGAAAGGGGACACATTAACAGCTGCTTTCCCAGCTATTTTTTGTTTGTGAGGTGCCATGGAAGTTGGTCCTATGAGGGTCCCCATTCCTGAGCTGTCAGAGCTCTGGAGAAATGTCATCAGAGAGGTCAGTGAGACYGTCCCACTCAGGTCAGTGTGTTCTTGGAGAAGCATATTGTTAAGGACAACATAATCCTCTCTGTTTGATAGTGGCTGCAAGATTAATTTATTGGATATCCCTTGGAAAATGAGGTTTTCCTGCACCAGGCCTTTGGCTTTATCAAAGAGAGTGATACATATGGTTTATATCAGAGTGACAAGGTGCTTATGAGGCCTATTAATTGAAAACTTTCTATAGTCTTTTTTTATACATTATCAGTATAAGAATGTAATAACTTTTTACATATTATTAAAATACAATGTAATCGCTTTCAATATATTATCAATGATAGCCTTTTTATATATTGCTATAAGTTTTTAATAGTGTATTTAATAGTATTTTAATAGTGTATTTAATAGCAACATATAGTGTACCAGCTGCATGTAATCTAACCAGCTGGGTTAGTACATAGACAGGTGAAATCACCAAGGGGCAAAAATCAGAAAAAGTTCTGAAAAAAGGAAACAAGTAGATGCTATAACAAGGAACAGTAGAGAGCACGAATGAGAACTTAGCAGAGGCACAGGACAGTCAGCAAAATAATTGAAAATTACGACTTGGAGGACTGGAAAAAACCCATGAACATCACAACTGCGCATGAAGACAAAGGTGAAAAGTCCACCATGATGAAGAGGATGGTGTCTCATTAGAGGGAGACCCCCACGACCACTGAATTGAGGATGGCACACACTTGTAAAACTGTGATATTGTGTATTTCCATACCAATATATAGTGGTGGGTGTATGGGGGGCAGTTACAATGTTCATGTTACACCGTGCTCACTGTATAAATGTGTGCTAATTTGAAGGGAAGGCAGGTGGGTCAGGAGGAGAAATGCCCCTCACCTCCAGCGCTGTAATAAACAAATACCTGCTCTATAAACAAATAAACAAATACCTGCTCTATAGACACCGGTCTATGGAGTTTTATTTCTAAGCCTTTTTTGGGCATCAAGAGCAATCCCCTAGTCCTGGATCCTGCTCTTGGTCACCTACAAAATAAGCTTTAATTGGGATGGCCCAAGCAGGAGGACATTCACAGAATCACAGATTTACAGATTTGGCTCAAAACAGCCCTTAAAGTTCATCTGATTCCAATCCCCTGCCATGGGCAGGGACACTTTCCACCAGGTAGGGAATGGACGGCCACCAAGGTCCCCTCCCCACACAAACCACGCTGATTCTGTGGTTTCCAACACGCAATTCTGTGATTCTCTGCAGGATGAACCCTCAGCTGGTGGCCAGGAGCTGCAATGTGTTGCCTTGAAAGGGCAGTTTTTAATAATGACACAGACACGGTGAAGGGGATAAAAAGGGTTTTACCTCGGGATTTGGGATCCCCAACTTGATGGCAGAATGCACACAGTGTACAGCACGGGTACAAGGTTTATAGGTTTCAGGAATTAGCATTTCGATCCAGGATTCCCCAATAAGATACAAGTTTTATAGGTTTTAGGAATTAGCATATCTGTCTAGGGCTCCCCAATAAGATACAAGTTTTATAGATTTCAGGAATTAGCATTTCTATCTAGGATTCCCCAATAAGAAACTTCCCAAATGCAGTGATGTCCCCCTATTCTAATGAATCCCCCCAGATGAGGTCAGAGCCCAGTTTACACAAGATGTTCTGGACAGGAGGCTTCACCCAAGGCTGAGCTCGGGTTTAAGATAGCACAGGGTACACTGAGCCCTTCCTGAGGATGTTTGGTCTCTCTGCCCAGCAGAACTCCTAAACTAAGCTGGAATATCAAACTCCAGGAATTACAATACATTCAGTATTTCCCAGACACACAAAATCACGTCTTAAATCCACATCTTTCAAGTTTCAAGAAATAACTACAAACTGCCTTTGCATAGCCCACCTCGGTACGCCACAYAGATCAGAAGGTAATGAAATTACACCTTTT
>NW_026624122.1:78982-87464 GCF_030028575.1 Malurus melanocephalus | reverse complement strand
GATGCCCGAAAAAGGCTTAGAAATAAAACCCCATAGACCGGTGTCTATAGAGCAGGTGTTTGTTTATTTATTTACAGAGCAGGTATTTGTTTATTTATTTATAGAGCAGATATTTGTTTATTTATTTACAGAGCAGGTATTTGTTTATTTATTTACAGAGCAGGTATTTGTTTATTGCAGTGCTGGAGGTGAGGGGGATTTCTCCTCCTAACCCACCTGCATTCCCTTCCAATTAGCACACATTTATACGGTAAGCATGATGTAATATTATCATGGTCACTGCCCCCCATACATCCACCACTATATATGGGCACGGAAATACACGATATCACAGTTTTACAAGTGTGTATCATCCTCAATTCGGTGGTCGTGGGGGTCTCCCTCTAATGAGATCCCATCCTCTTCATCACGGTGGACTTTCCACCTTTGTCTTCATGCGCAGTTGTGATGTTCATGGGTTTTAGTAGCCCTCCAAATCGTAATTCCCAATTATTCTGCTGACTGTCCCGTGCCTCTGCCAAGTTCTCATTCGTGCTCTCTACTGTTCCTTTTTATAGCATCTACTTGTTTCCTTTTTTCAGAACTTTTTCTGATTTATGCCCCTTGGTGATTTCACCTGTCTATGTACTAACCCAGCTGGTTAGATTACATGCAGCTGGTACACTATATGTTGCTATTAAATACACTATTAAAATACTATTAAATACACTATAAAAAAACTTACAGCAATATATAAAAAGGCTATCATTGATAATATATTGAAAACGATAACATTGTATTTTAATAATATGTAAAAAGTTATTACATTCTTACATTAATAACGTATAAAAAGGCTATAGGAAGTTTTCAATTAATAGGCCTCATAAGCACTTTGTCACTTTGATATAAACCATATGTATGCTCGGCTCGGCTCGGATCGGATGGGATCGGATCGGCTCGGCTCGGCTCGGCTCGGATCGGCCCCGTTCGGCTCGGATCGGATACGCTCGGCTCACCCTCGCTCCCGCCGTCGCCCGCTCGCCTTTGCCCCACCCCCTGGAGGGGCGTGTCCATGTCCTCCTCGCCTCGTGATTGGCTGTCACGCTCGGAGGCGTGTCTCGCCCAATGCGCAGGCTCGGCGCGCGGCGGCGCGGTGACGTCAGACGGCGGCGCGGGGCCGCGCCGGGCCGGGCGCTCCGGGCGCTGCGCTCCCTCAGTGCGCGCTCCCGTTCTGCGCGTTCCCGGTGCGCGCTCCCGTTCCGCGCTCCCCGTGCGCGCTCCCGTGCGCGCTCCGCCATGGCCGCCCCCCGCGCAGGTGCGTCCCTCCCTCCCTCCCGCTCCGCTCGGGGCCCGCTCGGTGCCGCGGCCGCGCAGGCGCCCGGGGAGCGCAGGCCGCGGTTCTCTGGGCCCGGCCGGGCCGCGGCCGCTGCCGCCGGGCTGACCTTGGGCCCCGCTGCGGGGYTGCGATCTCACCGGGGACAGCGGGCAGGACACGGGGTGCGCAGGGATCGTGAGTGCCCGCGGAACGGCCCCGGGCCCGGCCCGGCCTGTGCGCGGAGCTTCGGGAGAGCGGGAGAGCGGGGAGGGCCCGGCGGGAGCCGCTGGGGACACGGGACCGGGACCGGGAGCCTTTGGGACACGGGACCGGAGCCTCTGGGACATGGACCGGGAGCCGCTGGGGACACGGGATCGGAGTCTTTTGGGACACGGGACCGGGAGCCTTGGGGACACGGGACCGGAGCCTCTGGGGACACGGGACCTGAGCCTCTGGGGACAGGGACCGGGAGCCTTTGGGGACACGGGACCGGAGCCTCTGGGGACACGGGACCGGGAACCTTTGGGGACACCGGACCGGTACCGGGAGCCTCTGGGGACACGGACCGGGAGCCTTTGGGACACGGGACCGGAGCCTTTTGGGACACGGGACCGGGAGCCTTTGGGGACACGGGACCGGGACCGGGAGGGCTTCCCCCGGGGACACACCGCGGTCACACCGCGGCCAGAGCGAGCTTTGCACAATAAACGCTTTTCCCTTCCTTTCCCTTTCTTTCCCCCATCCTYTCTTTCCCTCTCTGCCTTTCTGTCGCCTCCGCCCTTCCCTTCCCTGCCTTTTCTCCTCCCCGTTTCTCCCCGCGCCTTTCTCTATTCCCCTCCTTTGCTTTTCCTTCCTCCTTTCTTTCTATACCCTCCTTATTTCAGCAATTCCTCACGCCAGGTGTTGTTATCCCCAAACAGCCCTTCAGATCCCGGGAATCTCGTGTGTGTTTGTGGTGCTGGGTAGGATTTTAGGCTCACAAACCACCCCCAGCCTCACACGGCTGTCACTGAATTTTCTCAGGCTTGGCTTCCATCAAGGGTGGCATTCAAGCACCTGCAGGAACATATTTTCATAACCTTTAAATAAATAATCCCGCTCTTCTGTCAAACAGAAGGAAACAATCCCTGCAGCCTCCTCCAGACTATTTGGTCAAGCTGCCTCTGTCCACTGCCCTTCAGGACCCAAGCTCAGCTTCTGAAATTTCCCAGCAGAAAATGGAAAATGGAGCCTGGGGGCTGCCTGGCAGTGAACTGGGACTTKTCAAGAATTTCTCCCCTCTGCCAGTGAAGTCACACCTGTGTGACACCTGTGCATCTCTTGTGGCTGGGCTGGGTTGAACCACCACAAAGTGTTTTATTTATCTGTCCTTTCCTGCCCCAAGGAGAGGCAGAGTACAAGGATCAGGTTTTGTAATGCTGCTGCACGTGTTTGATTCACTTTTGGGTTTTTTTGGCACACACTTGTCCACTCAGTGTTTTACTAGAGTGAGGGCCGACCTGTCACTGCTGGAATATGTAATTCCAGGGTAATTTATTCTGATTTATTTCTGTTGTGTTTCGTTAGTGTGAGGGTCAACGTGTTACCGCTGGAATATGTAATTTCAGGGGGAATTTCTCCTGATTTATTTCTGTCCACACAGTGTTTCATTAGTGTGAGGATCAACCTGTCACTGCTGGAATACATAATTTCAGGGGGAATTTCTCCTGATTTATTTCTGTTGTGTTTTGTTAGTGTGAGGGTCAACGTGTTATCGCTGGAATATGTAATTTCAGGGGCAATTTCTCCTGATTTATTTCTGTTTTCATTTGAATGTGTACAAAAAGGAAAAACTGCTGCTTTTTACTGTCTCCTAGACTTGAGCAGAAACGGCACAGCATCCGTCAGTACTGACAGTTGTTGCTTTTCCCCGTTCAAACTTCATTTTTAATGGCTATCAGTACTGACATTTGTTGCTTTTCCCCCTTCAAACTTCATTTTTAACGTCTGTCAGTGCTGGCATTTGTCGCTTTCCCCCTTCAAGCTCCATGAGGTTATTTTTCCCGGGGTATTTGAATATTCACACGCTCCCTCACTCACACCGCTCGTTTTTTTGACACAGGGAAGAATCACTGAGCCACGCCGCACGTCCAGAGCGGAGCCATGGCCCCGCAAAGCTCTTCCCCCGCGGACCCCTCGATCCAGGACCCTTCTGGCGCCTCGGGGAAGCACTACGTGTGCGGGTACTGCGCGGCGTTCACCAACATCGCGGTGACGTTCCCCATCCAGAAGGTTCTGTTCCGGCAGCAGCTGTACGGGCTGCGCACGCAGGACGCGGTGCGGCAGCTGCGGCGGGACGGGCTGCGCACGCTGTACCGCGGCGTGCTGCCCCCGCTCATGCAGAAAACCACCACGCTGGCGCTCATGTTCGGCCTCTACGAGGATTTCTCGGCGCTGCTGCTGAGCCACGCCCGAGCGCCCGAGCTGCTGACGCGCAGCGCGGCGGCGGCGCTGGCCGGCACCACCGAGGCCGTGCTGACGCCCTTCGAGCGCGTGCAGACGCTGCTGCAGGACTACAAGCACCACGATAAGTTCACAAACACTTACCAGGCTTTCAAGGTGCTGAAAGCTTACGGGATGCGGGAGTATTACCGGGGATTGGTGCCGATTCTGCTGCGGAACGGGCCCAGCAATGTGCTTTTCTTCGGGCTGCGTGGGCCCATCAAGCAGTGTCTGCCCGAGGCCACCTCGTACAGCTCCAACCTGGTCAACGACTTCATCTGCGGGGGGCTGCTGGGCGCCGTGCTGGGCTTCCTCTTCTTCCCGATCAACGTGGTAAAAACTCGCATGCAAGCTCAGATCGGTGGCGAATTCCAGTCCTTCTCCAAAGTGTTAGTGAAGATCTGGCTGGAACGCGATAGGAARTTGATCCACCTCTTTAGAGGAGCCCACCTGAACTACCACCGCTCTGTGCTGTCCTGGGGGATCATCAACGCCACCTACGAGTTCCTGCTGAAGCTGCTGTGACCCCCGTGCTGCTCGTGGGGTGTTGGTACTCGCAGTGTCCTCGGTACCAGGGAACAGTGCCTGTGCATGTGACAGGTAATTCCTCCCGGCCTTTGCTATTTATGGGGTGAATGGTGATGCATTTAAACCTTGGTGCAATTACAATGAACTTTTTTTAAAGTATTCCTTTGCTGGCAGGTGAGTTTACCCGTAACAGAGCTACTAGACAAGTACAAAGTCTGAAAAAAAAAAGAAAAAAACAAACATACTTGTATTATTCTGCATCACTCCCAAAATTCCGTAGTGCTCTGTGATGGGATGCGCTCCACTGCCCATGTTTAGAACGTGAGAATCAAGGAGGGGCTGAAGAAAATTCCATTGCTTGATCATCTTCCAAATGTCGATTTTGGAACTGCATTTTTCAGATGTTTTGGAGTCCTAACTGTGTAAAGCTCAAAGGACAGATCCAAAAGGGGATGACTGAAGTGCAGAGCTCCCAGCTGCACCTCAGCGTGCTGCAGCCACTGTGAGATGTGGCTGTGGTGACATTGTCCTCCAGCCGTGGCACTGAACGTGTGACCTCAGCCCAGGCTGGATCCGTGTGTGTGTGTGTGTGTGTACGTGTGCGTGTCCGTGTGCCTTCCTGTGAAAAAGAAGAAGTGGAAGAAATGGAACAGCAAACTGACTAAAGCTTTAAAGTGTCCTTCCTTGTTAAAAAAAAACATGGTAGTTCCGCGCTTTTTTTTTTTTTTTTTTTTTGAGAGTTTTGGGGGTTTTTTTGCATTGCTGCTTTTTCTGTTGCCTCAGCTACAGGGCCATGGAGATGTCTGTGTCTGTAACGCTGATGGGACTCTCCAGCTCCTGCAGCTGCTCAAGCACTTCACACACGGCTTTTTGCACTGCAGCCTCTTGTCTCTTCTCARTTCCCTCTGTGGGATTACAGATCACGAGATGTTTTTACCCAAAACTCGGGGTTCTGCCTGCTTGCTGTGTGCTGTTGACAGTTCTGCCAGAGTGGCACAGACRAGGTGAGGTTCCTGGGCTGCCTGCTTCAGCAGAGGTCTGTAGGTGTAGCGGAGTTGGAAAGCCAAAGATGACCTTGGAAGCAGGAAGACAGGTTTTGGAGAAGTTTCAGGACTTCTGTAGGCAAGTATTGGAAAGGAYTGACAGAAATAGGAAAACTGTGTGTCTTACAGAGGTGGGAGCTGAGAGATGAAAGACTTCAGGCCTTAGATACAGGGACAGAAGAGCAAGCACAACCCTGAGCRAGATGAGTGTCTCAGCAAAAAGTGTTTCAATCTCTCTGAGCACTTCCTTTTTAATTAAATTATACATTCWTATATAAACCAAAACACTATGGATGATGGGGAGCAGCAAGGCTTTCAGAAACTGCTTTCAATTCTTTTCTTAAGTCTTGGAGGGGCTGTTGCTTTTCTAAATTTGACTTTTCCATTTGCTAAACAGTCTTCCAAAAGGGATTCTAATCAGTGTGTTGTAATCATACAGTCCTGAGCTTCACAGCCAGCAATGGGTGGGCACAAGCACGAGTTCCTGTATCCCAGTGGTGATTATCTGCTTCTAAATAAAATGTTTACTGGATGTTTGTTACTGGCAGAATCTGATTTTTACCAGTGTACCATTTGTTTTTGTAATCACTCCTTGATGGAATAAAAAAAAAATCTGCATCCTGTTCCTCTGTGGAAAATGTTTTGTGCTCCTGCAATGCTGGGGAAGCCGAGGTGTGGAGGGTGAGAGTTTGGCACAAGCCCAGAGCTGGTCAATGCCCAGCACAACCCCAGCAAAAATGAAGGAGTGGAGCCCTAGTCTAAGGTTCAGAGTTAATTTTGACTCCTCCTATGTAATTTTGAAAACAAATTTCATGGAAAAGCACTACTGTGACACAYGCACACACACACTTAACAGCTGCAGCTGCAGGAGGTGTTTTTCCTCTTAATTTTAGGGAGGCAGGCAAGAACCAGTGAGCATGGCTCATTCGAACATAAATAAAATACATTTAAATTCAGTGAATTATTAAATGTTTATTATGCAAGCAAGAGAAACTGTCCACAAATAGTAAGTTACTGTACGGTTGTAAGTACAATACTTCCAAAGCAGTTCTGATACTTCATATACGGTATTAAAAGGCTACAGTTTTTACTATGAAATCTCAGGTATTTCAAAATACTCTACATGCACAATTTGTTTCKTCTGTATTAAAAACCTTATACTTAACTGAGGATATTAAGTGCTTTAGAAAATGCACCTTTGACTAAGATCAGACAGTGAGAAGTTTCTGTTTCCTGCAGGTCAAAAACATGATGGGTCGTTGACTTCCTTCTTTCTCTCCTTTTAACACTCTTGTAAACTAGATTTTTAAAAGCTTTCATTTGGCAACTGTATTTCTTTTTCCTAGGAGTTTCTGTGTCCTAGAGCAACAGACCCATGTTTTACGAAGCCAGAACCTTCTCCACATCAGTGCTACCCAAATCAAAACCACAACACAAACAAATAAACAAAACCAAACCCCACTAAATTAACCGAGCCCCGCCCCACCCACCCCAATCCCAGAAAAAACCCGATGTTTACATTCTAATTCTGGTAATAGGCATCGAACAGTCCTTACCCCAAGACTCCGAGAGTGCAAACAAACGTGTGTGTGTGTGTGTGTGTGTCTGTCTGTATCGCTGTGCTTTTTCCTATCCCCATGGTCTGGCGGTGACATTTCTCCTGGACGGGCCCTGTCCCTGTCTGACACGTGGACACACGTGGGTGGCAGTGCTGGCTGTGACACACCGGGGCACACTGGGGGCACACCGGGGCACTCCGGGCACACCGTGACACACCGGGGCACACCGGGGCACTCAAGGCACACCGGGGCACTCCGTGACACACCGGGTACCCTGAGCACACCATGACACACCGGGCACACTGTGACACTCCAGGCACACCGGGCACACCGTGACACACTGTGACACACTGGGCACACCGGGGCACTCTGAGCACCCCCTCTGCCTCTCCCGGTGCCATCACCCGTGCGGCCCCAGCGCAGCCACGGGGCTGTGACAGAGGGCACACCGGGGCACACGGGGCACACGGGGCACACCAGGGAACTTGGAGGCACACTGTGACACACCGGGCACACCGTGACACACCGGGCACACCGTTACACACCAGGGCACACCGTTACACACCAGGGCACAACGTGACACACTGTGACACACCGGGCACACCAGGGCACACCATGACACCTCACCCCAGGCATACTGAGCACACTGTGACACACAGGGCACACCGGGGCACTCCGGGGTACTCGAGGCACACCAGGCACACCATGACACCCTGGGCACACTGTGACACACCGGGCACACCGAGGCACACCATGGCACACTGTGACACTCCGGGCACTCCGGGGCACACTGTGACACACTGTGACACCCCACCCCAGGCACACCATGACACACCGGGCACACCAGGCAGTCTGGGGCACAGCAGGGCACACCGGGCACACCGTGACACACTGTGACACACTGGACACACCGTGACACACCGAGCACACCGAGCACACCGGGCACACCAGGCACACCGGGCACACACCGGGCACACCGTGACATTTGGGGCACACTGTGACACTCCAGGCACACTGTGACACACCGGGCACACCAGGCACTCTGGGGCACCCCAGACACTCCGGGCACACCAGGCACACCAAGCACACCCGGGCACACCGTGACACACCATGACACCCCACCCTGGGCACACGGAGCACACCATGACACTCCACCCCAGGCACACCTGGGCACACCGGGGCACAGCCTCTGTCCCTCCCGGTGCCATCACCCGTGTGGCCCCAGCGCAGCCACGGGGCTGTGACAGAGGGGACACGGCTCCCACACAGCTCCGGTGGCACCAGGGGAGCCACCACGATAAAACCACACTGCGTGCTGGACAGTCAGACAGTCAGACAGTCAGACAGAGCCCCGGCCCGGGAGAAACGCTGTGAAATTTACCAAGTGCTGCAACATCAGTTTACAGACACCGCTGGTGAGAGCCACCCCCTCCCCAGCTGTCAGCACAGTCCTTCATCTCCTTTGGAAATGTTTCCTTACAGTTGTTTCACAGTTTTTTTGTACAGTTCTCGAGGTTGAGCATTCAGTTTTTGAAATACAACTATAAGATATACTTTTTTTTTTTTTTTTTTTTTTC
>NW_026624122.1:70398-78928 GCF_030028575.1 Malurus melanocephalus | reverse complement strand
TTTTTTTTTTTTGATATTTTTTTTTTTTTTTGACTACCTAGAAATAACCCAAAGCTCACCAACACATAATTTTCATTGTTTCCTAACGTTACTCAGGGAACTGAAAACCCTCGGACCACCACATGACTGTGAGGCATGTCAGCTATAAGCCACTGAGCAGTGAACTCCACGAGAAAAACATGGTAAAGCCTTCGTGGAAAACTTCCCAAGTGTTGTTGAAAAGGAGTAATCAATCAACCAAAATCTAAGATTACCTACTTAACTCTAATTCAAACGTATAGATGTCACCAGAAGAACTAAGTTAACATTCCTACAGCGTACATRTACAGATTCTGTCGTTTTATGCATCTGCTGGACACGCTACAAAAGCCTCAAGGTGACCAAACCCCTTCGCCAGGTGAGCTGTGGGTCCCAGAGCCTGGCAGGGCCACCAGCCAGCCACAGGAGGGGTGACACATCTGTCACTTTGGGGTAACGGTCCTTTATACAGAAAGGTGAGTGTCCAATRCTCAGCACAATACTGGTGTAAAACACAGCGTATCATGAGGTAGAATTAAAAAAGTAACACTCAGTGCATATTCACAGGCATAGCGTTACAGTCACTAGAGATCCACCAGCCCAAGGAAATTCTGACAGGAAAAACAAAAACAGCCTTGAAAGCAGACAGACAGACCCACCCAAGAACCACTGAGATCCTGTGGGTGCTCCTTTATCTCCAACACTGTGCAAGCCTGTGAGAACTGTAAGATTCCCTCAAATGTGCCTGTAGTCCTTTCCATGATGTGTAATAAAACATTAAATAAGGTGAGAAAACAGCAGCCTGGCAGTGGGGCAGCAAATGCTTGGGGAAAAGCTGCTGCGGTCCAGAGCAGGACCTGAGTTTTTTTTTCCCCAAACACCCTGGCCCCTTTCAAACTCCTTGTAGCTCTTCCTTTGCATAAAAATCTTGCATCCCACACCTGTGCCCGAGTTTGCTGCACATTTCACTGCCAGGGCATTGAACCACAGCCCAGGGAAGTGCCCTGAGCTGCTCCAACAATCCACCTGCCCCATGCACAGGCTCAGGCCAGCAGAAGGGATGTTTGTCCTCAGATTATCAAACACACAAAACTGAAGGTTTTGTATCACCAAAGAAATTCTCCAAAAGAGGAAACTTGGCATTTTTTTTTCTCTCATAAGGCAGAGGAGCCTTAAGTTTCAATGATTTCTGCATTAACACCAGGGTATACTACCCACATAAATACAAAGCTACAAGAGGATCCTCAGGCTTATCTTCCCAACTCTCTCACGTCCATAAATGTCTTTATCCCCAAATACATTTTGCAAAAGGCTTTGTAAGAGTCAGCTTTGAACAAGTGTGCTCCATGGAGCCAGAGAGAGYGAACCTGAACACCAGCAGGTGACAGTCTTTTCAGGTAAAGTTGCCTGCTGAACCRAGTGTGTGACAGCAAAACTTTAGTGAAACACTAAAGAAAAAAACCCCATYTTGGAACATGTAAGTGACGAGAACGTTACAAACTGATATGGATGTACAAGACTGAAATACCTACGCATTTACAAGGTTAGCTTTATTAACTCCAATGCTGAAACCTGGCATTCGTATTTTGGATGTGACCACTGAATCACAGAATATGCTGAATTGGAAGCGACCCATCAGGATCCCTGAATCCAATCCCTGGTCCTATACAGCCACCCCAACAATCCCCCCTGTGCATCCCTGTCCCAATGCTCCTGCAGCTCTGGCAGCCTCGGGGCTGGGACCATTCCCTGGGGAGCCTGGGCAGTGCCAGCACCCTCTGGGGACACAAGAACCTTTCCTGATCTCCAGCCTGAGCCTGCCCTGGCCCAGCTCCAGCCGTTCCCTGTCCCAGATCATGGAAGTGATCAGTACCTGCCCCTCTGCTGCCCCACAGGAGGATGTTCCAGACAACAATGAGATCTCAACTTCACAGTGTTTCACACCTGGTTAGATCCAGCTACATTTCACTGGCGATGGGTTTGCTTTTCATCCCCTCCCAAACAGACAGCACATGTSAAGAAAGGCTCATCTGTTGATACCAGGGACACATCCAGATGAATTTCTCCCACAGCAAGACTGCAGGCGAGGTGTAGGTGTAAAAACAGCCAGGTGGGAAACACCTGAACGTCAGCAGAAAGCCACCGAGTTTCAGATGTGGAATGATGTGGAGAGCCCCCTGCAACAGAAACCTTGCAGTGGAGGAGCCACAGACTGCAGAGACCCCCAGAAATCCTCTGGGGCAGGGTTCTTCCTAAAGCTAGTGCAGGGTGTGGGCCTGGGTGACYTCCTGTGGTCCCTGCCACCCTGAGCCACACTGCGACTCATTTTCCTAGCCAATGACAATCATCACATTAACATAAAAATGAAAGCAAAATTCCTTTTTCTTTTCCTTTTTTTTTTGGGGGGGGGGTGAGAGTCACTAACCGTGTTGCTTATGTTGGACAAGCAGCTCATTATCTACTAATTACCACAGAGTTGCTKCGGTGGCAGAAGAGGAAGCAGAGGTGAGGCAGTCCAGCTCCTCTGGGACAGGAGGCACCCTGCCCCTCTGCCTTGTTCCAAACAGCCCATTTTTGAGTTGTGCTGAAGGAAATCATCAAGTATCAGGGTACAAACACAGCAGGACAGCAGCCCAATGGCACAGGATCAGCAGGAGCACAGGTCTGCTGGCAGGGCTGGACACGGCGCGTGGTGCTGGCCTGGAAAAAAATCCTTCCACCGTCACATCCCCAGATCACGGCAACTGCGAAACCTCCTCTGGACTCAGAAATTCTGGAGAGAGCACACTTCCTCTCCGCTGAAGGAATGCCCACAAAACATCCATCCATCCATCCGCAGGTCCCACTGCCGTGCCTAGAACTTTGGCTGGTAGAGGGAGACGCGTCCGCTAAGGCACCCCGAGGCGATCTGACAGTGCGTGGGGGAGAACTTGGTGGTCAGCACCACGTCGTTGTGTGAGTAGAGGGAGCGGATTTCCCGCAGGGGGCTGGCTTCCCGCGGCAGGCAGTCCACCAGCTCGCTGCAGTGAGCGTCAAAACCCAGCAAACGGATGCCRAAACCGTGCGGGGATGAGATCATGCGGCCGTCGGGGCTGAAGCACAGCTCCTTGATGTARCCCCGGCCCACGTTGGCCTCCTCGATGCAGTGCGTGAGGCGCAGCGAGCAGCGYGGGGACACGGGGCGCACCGGGGCGCCTTCCTGGAATTCATAGACACAAGTCCACTAAAAGGAGAGGCAGAGAAAGGGACACTGAAAGAGAAGTCAGCACTGCAAATGTACATTCCCAACCCCTGCAGCTCAACAGGCACAGAACAGTTCAGTTCATATGAACAGATAATGGCACAGCAGGGACTGATGTGACCATGCTGCTGGTGAATTGCTCTCCAACTAGCACCAGAGCAACTCCYTCCCTCTAACTATCCACAAAAATCAGCTGCCCAGTCAAAGCTCCTACTGTAATTAAATGATAGATATAATCTTATCAATCTAGGRCTCATCTGCACAGAGCAAAGCCTAATCCTTTGGGCAGGCACCTGCTCTAATTTAGCAAATATTTCAATTAAATCTATGAAGTCAAACTCAGCTGACTGTAGCTTACAGAAGATCATCTTATGCCTTTTCCTTCAAAAGGAATGGAATCTTGAAATGAGGGGAAAACTGATTTTTGAGGGAAGGTTATGAACAGCTCTACAGCAAGTTCATTATTTGTGAGACACATTAAGATCCCTCTTTGTCATCTCATTATTTCATCTCAGAACAAACTCAAAAAAAGAGCAATGACATAGTTTATATTGTGTTGATTCTATTTCAGAAAACTGATTTTTGAGGGAAGATTACAAACAGCTCTACAGCAAGTTCATTATTTGTGAGACACATTAAGATCCCTCTTTGTCATCTCATTATTTCATCTCAGAACAAACACAAAAAAAGAGCAATAACAAAGTTTATATTGTGTTGATTCCATTTCAGCCACAAGATAAGCATTCTTAGCACTATTTCATGCATCCTACTGAAATAACCACAGAAAGAACAATACCARTGAATATTTATAAAAGGGACCAAGGCACACCCTAGGCCTAAGGGAAATTATAACTCAGTCAATCATCAATACAACATCTTGCATTTTAGAAAAATTCTGTGTTGAATAGTGGTTTGATAGTTACAAAACCAGCATTAAAATTTATGTCTTCTAAGCTTCCACTCAGTCCTCTAAACTTCTGTAAGAGGATGCCATTACAAARAGTGGCTTTCTTCAACCAAAAAAAAAATAAAACCCAAACAAATAACATAGACACACACAAAAAAAATTCCCAGCCCAAACAAAACCAAACCAACCTAAATTTGTATCAGCAATCAAAGTCACTGAACTGTTAATTTCTCAAGTACAATTGTTTAATTTCTCAAGTACAATTGTTTCCTGTTGGTCAAATTAGAGGCAGAACCTGCAGCTTGCAGCTGAACCGTAGCTGATCTTAAAACTTCCTACATCAAGCACAAGGCTTGAAGCAGGCTCCACCTGGAAGATGACTAAAATATATATATATAATCTGTCTATATATATTTTAAAAAAGAACACAAGGCAATGTGTTACCTCCTGGTCATCTGTGTTGCTGGAGCACCGGAGCAGCGTAGCCCACCCCTTGGGGTGCAGCTGCAGCGAGGTGATGCAATTCCCACGATCTCTTTCTCCAGGAACYTCTGGTGTTAACACCTCCAGGCTGTTCCTGGGCGATCCCCCTGCAAGAGCAATTTACTGTGAGTGAAATCCATACACTGACCTTCACCTTTCTCACCAGTCCTGCTGCTGAAATGGGGTGACACTGTGGCAGCTGCACGTGGCCACCAGGACAGACCACACCATCAGGACAGGGAAACTCGAAGGCATTGCAGAAACATCTGCAGCCAACACCAGTGGGCTCAGTCCTCATTTCAAACAGCTCCTTTTTGTGCAATTTGAATGCTGCAGACCTGCACTGAACCACCCCAYACTAACAACTACATCAGAATTAACWTTGCACACTGATGTTCTKCATCAGCATTACAACAAAATCTAAAGAGTGGGTTTTTCTAAGAATGGCTTATTCCCAAACTTATATGATGTCAACATACCTGATGCCAACATTTGCTCAGCTTGCTGCTTTTCTCCCTTTTTTATGTCATCCCCAGATAAATTAACTCCCTGGCATCCAGGTAAGCCTCCTCTCCTCAGAATGCTTAAGCATGAGTAGCTAAAACCTAATGTTACATTAATTTGAAATTTCAAGGGATGCACAAAGTATCCACCCATTTGCCAAGGTCACGGTGATTCTGTGGAAGTGTATCCTTTTTTCCCCTTAAACATCATYCACATAAACTTTGTTGAAGAAAAAACACAAGCAAAAGGGAGCATCTGTCCAACAACAACATATTGATAAAACATAAAGCTCTTACTGCTTTTACCAGATTTCTCAGAAATAAAACCTGATTCAATCCCCAGGCTTTGGTGTGCAATGAGATTTCCGTGGTTTAACAGAAGTCTCAGCAACACCATTCTTTCAAAACCATGGGACAAAAACACAGCTTTTCACTATCTGGCCTCGTTTGTAAGTTAAAGGCCAGGATTTCTTTTAATTTATTTTTTTTAGTGATTTTTTTCCTACCTTCTCGCTGGGAGGGCCGTGACAAGGTTTTCTCAGACAGCGGCCCCGAGTCATTCTGGTGACAGGGTGAACCCACAGCTCGAGGGCCRGAGGAGCCTGACGAGGTTATGTCTGGAAAAAAACAGCACCAGACAGGTGAGCCCCCAGGCACAGCCAGCACAGGGGGGCCAAGAGCATCCCCCAAAACCTCCCTCCACAGGGGCTGCCACACACTGCCTCACCAGCACTCACCTGAGCTCGATGTGGTCCTCCTGGCTCTCAAAATCGGGTAGCTGCCAACCTCCAAAGACTTGTTYAGGTCGAGATCGTGCAAAATCAGAAGGTAACCAGAGGAGGTGGAGATGAGCATTTTGGAACAGTCTGGTGTCAGTCTCATTCTCATCAGGAAACGGGTGTGAAAGAACTTCTTGTGGGGACATCCATCCTCTGTGCACCTGGACAGCAAGACAAGCACACGAGGTGGCTGCAGACAGCTCCAATTCGAGGCCCTGATCACATCCATCAGTGTCCAGGATGTGCCCAGCATCCCTATTCASCCCAAAACCTTTCTTTTCAGCACTGTTTTTATCCTACTTTATCCTTTATCCCCTTTTATCCCTTTTAATTAAAGGGGAGAAGTCACATATCCCTACATTCCTACAATAAAGACAGAAACTTCTTTAGAAGGAAGAACTACATTTTGGCAAAAAAAGCTCTTTTGTAGCCACTTACTATTACCAGAGAGGTGATGCAAGCTCCTGGTAAGGGCTATAAAGTATTGCAGTGTTTCAGAACACATTCCAGCCCCTCAAGGAGGCACAGCCACGTACCTGTTGGTGTCCCAGATGATGACATTCCCATCAAACCCCGAGGTGACCAGCAGCCTCGTGTTGGTGTCGTACTCGATGTTTTTGACCCAGCTGGTGTGGCCGTGCAGCGTGCATACTTTGGTGTTCAGCTTTCTCAAGTCCCAGAGTGCTATCGTCGTGTCATCGGAGCACGTGGCAAACAGTCTGTTATCCAGAAACCTGGGACAGGACCATCAGGGCAAATGCTCTTAAAAAAGAACACAGCTAACACAGAGATAACAGAGCAGCTGCACACAAAACCCCTCAAAAATTACAGCAGAATATGTGCCRACAGAATTCCACTAAAAGCAGAACCATCAGTATCTCTCCAGCAGCAAACAAGCAAAACTTTGATTTGGTTTGGGTTTTTTTAAGGGGGTTTGTGTGTTAATGAATTGCACAAAAGAACCAGACCACCATTGGAACAYGTGCTCAGACAGAACAGCCACAGGAACTGAATCTGTTCCCCCTTTGGAAAACACTCAGCTGGGAAATAAAAACTGAATGAATGCAGTCTGGAGTTTACTGAAGCAAAAGTAAGGCTTTCCAAAAACACYGAGTGACAAGATGGACACTTGTTTGAGAACACACAAGTTATCTGGTTCACTGAGAAAACCAGCAGATAAAATCACTGAGTTTGCAACTGTGCAGATCAAAGCTGAGTAACCCTGGAATTCAGGCATGCCATTACTTTCAGAAGGACAAAGAATGCTAGTTTCTGTTTGGAATTCATTAGATGAAGGCACTCAATGAAAAAAAACCCCACCTGAGGTAAAAGGAATAAGACATCCCTCCATAAAACACCCACTAAAAATTCTTCAAGCCTATAGCTGCACCATGAAAAGCAGCAACAACTCTGAGAAACAAACCGTGACTAACTAAAACGGGAAAAATCCCAAACTGTGGTAAATGGTAACCATTTTTGGTGTTTAGTGCTACAGTGACTGGAATCCTGCTCATTAACTGAACAAGACCCCAGCAATGCTGTAGTAACTGTGTGCAGAACAGAGTTCAGTTCCTCTGTGTCAGAAAGACACACATTTTAATCCAGCTTTCCTGACAGGGTATCCTGCTGATTTTAAARTTTGGTCTTTTGTACAAAGGACAACCAGTGAAGGACAACTAGCAAAAAACATCTATTTATCTGATGAATGTGGCACACCACRTCATATTTAGCTCTTTTTGAATGAAAACACTCAGAATATTCTACMGTTTTCTTGGGGCTTTTTGTTTGGGTTTAGCTCTTGGTTGGGGTTTTTTGTTGTTGTATAGCTGGTCACTATTTTGGGGTTTGGGAATGGGGTTTTTTTCTTTGAGAATCTGAATTGTTAGAAGACATCTTAAAATCATTCCTCAAAATCTACTCCCAAAACCAGAACAGCTAAAAAAMCTTGAATTTAAAAGGAAAAATATTGCCCAACAAAAATAGTGATGGATTGAGACCCTGCTCTTGCTGTTTCCACCTCCAACCCAAGAAAGTGGCACATGATCTAAACCAAACACCCTAAGCATAGRCTGAGTTGTGTCAAAACATCCCTCCTGGCCTACCTGATGTTATTTACACAGTCTTCGTGAGCCTCAGAGAGAGTCTTGATGTGCTTTGAAGATATTGGGTCAAAGAGCAGGACTTCAGTCTGTTCACAGGCCACAGTCAGCACTGACCTGCAGGGAAMAGAACAGAAAAATCTGGTTTTGTGTTGTGTTTTGCCCTCCAGCGGGTGCCTGTTATGCCACAGATTCCCTGCATCACTGGGTGCCTCTGCCCAAACCTTCCAGGGGTTTGGGGACAGAAAAAATAACAAAGATTCAAATGTCCAATTGGAATATCTGCAAATCTATTTTACTAAAATCTTSTAAAATACAGATTTGGCAGCAGCGGGCACTCATGAGAAGGGGCCATGAGCTGGGCACTCATGAGAAGGATTGTCACCCCAGCCCTTTCCTCCTGTGGATCCCTGTAACTGTCACCTCGGGTACACCGGGCTGTGGATCCCTGTCACTGTCACCTCGGGCACACCGGGCTGTGGATCCCTGTCACTGTCACC
>NW_026624122.1:67412-68393 GCF_030028575.1 Malurus melanocephalus | reverse complement strand
TTAATGAGCAGCGGCGGCGTTGTGAGCGCTTTGGCTGCTCTTCTGCTTTGAGGAAAAGGGGGGAGACCATCCCGACTGGAATGGGCTGTTTGGGAGTGAGGCGCGCTGGGCASCGCCCCAGGCTCGCCCTCAGAACTCTCGGCGTGAGGGGGACACAGCGAGCAAACGGGATCGATCGGCCGCTAATTAATAGAAAAGAGGCGTGATTTATAAGCAATGAATGCTGATGTCTTTGTACAACACATAAATTTTTGATGGACGGCCAGCAGCCTTTTGTGGGAACCACGCAGCTCCTGCTGTGTACAAATTAGGATAAAAAGCTGAGGTAAAGCACTCACCGCGTTTGGGACAGCACCTCCCTCCCGGGCCTGACCCGCCACTCG
This sequence comes from Malurus melanocephalus, assembly GCF_030028575.1. Lineage (NCBI taxonomy): Eukaryota > Metazoa > Chordata > Aves > Passeriformes > Maluridae > Malurus > Malurus melanocephalus. Next base: position 68,010 of record NW_026624122.1, on the reverse strand, counting down.
TTTTCCTCGTAAAAACAATTAGCAGCAGGTTTTTTTTCACAAAAATTACATAGGGAAGATCAGGATTCCTCCTCCCCACAGAAACCACTGCTTAAATGGACCGTTAACGCTTTCCCTTAAGTTTTTTATAAACATACTGACATAATGTTTTTATAAACATGTTAAATGTCAATACATTATTTTTAATAGCCTGTTCTGACGGCATGAAAAACGCTACTGAAACAAAGAGGAGTTGGGAGAGGTCCAGTGCCGGAAAATGCAGGATTGGTGCCCATGAAGATGGGATCCACAACAGTCACAGGCTTCGAGTCAAACAGCAAGACTTATCCTTATCTCATATGGGATAGATAAGGTACGAATGGGACCGAAAAGGATGGATAATGACAAAAAAATTAGAATATACCAAACAAGGGGTGCACGATGAAGGAAGGGCATCCCTGGGAAGTTGCCCCAGACTGMCCAAGCTTGTGGCATTTGTTGTGTGAAGTGTTGACTCAACGCGGCTACAAACAGGGAAACCGCCTCAGGACGAAACTTTTGAGGAAGATTTTGTGCAGCTGAGAGCCGAGACCCCCCCGTCACGGGAGCCGGCCTGCCC
>NW_026624122.1:49847-65340 GCF_030028575.1 Malurus melanocephalus | reverse complement strand
CGCTGGCAGCGCGTTCTCGCCGCCCGGCGCGGGAAGCGGCGGCAGGAGCGGCAGCGCCGCCGGGCACGGCGAACACCGGCGGACGGGGACGGGGATTGGGACGGGGACGGCCCGGGAGCGGCGCTCGGCAGCGGCCCCGCCGGGCCCGGCCCTCCCTCCGTCCGCCGCGGGAGGGTCCCGGCTGCCCTGGCCACGGAGCGGCTGCTGGAGGCGCGGACGGCGGGGCCGCGGCTCTGCGTGGACCTCGGCGTGGGCGGCAGCATGACCGAGAAGGTGTGGGGGTCATCGGGGTCCCCTCCGTGCCGCGGGCGGGGCACCGGGAGCTCACTTGGCGAGTGACCGCCAGCCCCGGGCTCAGAGTCACCATCCTGCTCTGTCCCCAAGGAGAGTGGCCGCCTGGCCTCCCAGATCCGCAGGCTGTACGGGGCAAACCGCCGCGCCGCTCGRCCCTTCTGGCTGTACCTGACCGAGTTCACCAAGGGGACGCCGATCTACGAGCAGTGCTTCCGKATGAACGACGGCTTCGCCCGGTACCTGGTGAGGGTCTGCCCCGGGGAGAGCTCAGCCCTGTGCTCTGAATTCCATTTWAAATTAGACAATTGTTACTGCTCTGTCTTTCTCAAAGCACACTTTGAACTTTTGGTGAGGAGAGAATTCATTGGAGTTTTTAGATGTGTTGATGAGTGCACAGAATGGAAACATTTTCCAAATGATAAAGAAGAACCCCAGGTCTCTAGGAGTTTGTGTGTCCCCATCAGTTGATCAGTGCACAGAACCGAAACATTTTCCAAGTGAAAAAGAAGAACCTCAGATCACTAGATCTGTAGGAGCTTGTGTGTTCCCATCAGTAGTGTTAGTCCCAGGATATCGCTGTCTGGGAGGGGCTTTGTTCTGGCAATTGTACCTTGGGCTAATGGCCTGCCTCACTCCATCTTGTGTTTTCCAGATGGATACAACTCCAGAGAGTTACCTGGACCTGTTCCCTTTGGATGCCATTGTTTATCTCACTCCTGACTCTGAGAATGGTAAATATTTCACATGCTTTAGGCAAGGGAGAACAGAACCAGAGAGTTGAGTTAGAAATTTCTTTTTGAAGYCATTCCATGCTTTGGCTGTCTGACATTGCATGAGACAGTGCGGTGTGCTCAGATCTGGTGCTAAATCTGCGCTGGTGAGACCTGTCTGCCCTCAGCCTCATCCCCTGGGGCGAGGGGGCTCTGCCCACTGCTGCCCTTGGGAGTGGGGTCTGCTGGGAGAGCRGTGTCCTGTGCCATTTACTGCTGTGTGGTGGTGAGCCAGTGTGTGTCCTGTTCCTAGTCCTCGAAGACATTGATCCGGACAAGGTGTACGTGCTGGGAGGGCTGGTGGATGAGAGCATTCACAAGGTGGGTGGTGCCTGCCCCATTCTCTCACAAGAATTCTCCACCTCCCCTTTTTCCTCAAATTCTGTCTGAACGGTGCAGCAGTGCAGGTGCCATGAGCCCCAGGCAGGTTTTGGCTCTGTGGCTGCTCAGGCCACACGTGAGGCCGTGTGTCAGCGTGTCCGTGTGTCCCCTGCAGCAGCTGACCCTGCGCCGGGCACAGGARCAGTCCCTGCGGACAGCCCGACTCCCCATCCGCGAGTACATGGTGAAAACCCCCAATTCCAGGAACTACCACTCSGAAACGCTGGCCATCAACCAGGGTGAGGGGCTGCCCCGGGGCTGGACAGTGCAGAGGGCCACACAGGAGCCTGGTGTGATCCAAAGGGTGGGAGGACAGCTCAGCCAAGGCTGACAATGTCGGGGAGGGGTGTTGGTGTCCTGTACCCCCATGGGCTGASACACCTGGTCACAGCAGAGGATGTGCTTATGCTCCTCCTCCTCTGCAAGGTGAATGCCTCTCTACTGGCAACTGCAGAGGGGCTTGTGAGCCAGGCCAGCTCCTCCAGGGTTTTACCCCTGACGTGAAGACTCTTGTCCCTCCATTGGTACCAGGCAGAGGAGGTGGCTGGGGGATTTGTGTGGGATTTTGGTGTCTGGGAGTCATGCTGGGAGCAGAGCAGGTGTGCCTCACTACAGAGGGGACACCCACAAGTGTCACATGTCAGCCAAAAAGCAGTAATGGAGGTCACCTTGCTCTGGTTGACACAGCCACTGCTTTGCCCAGAGCTCCCTAAAGTCCTCTCCAAAATACCTGTGTGCCCCTACATAAACTGCCTCAAGCAGCAGCTCATCGGGTGTTAGTGGGGACCCTCTCTGAGTCARCTGTCACCACCTCCCTGGTGTTTGGGGTGTGTGTGTGGAGCTGCTGGCACCAGCATCACAACACCCCTCTGCTCCTGACAGTCTTTGATATCCTGTCCACCTACTACGAGACACGGAGCTGGCCGGCAGCCTTGAGGGCTGGAGTTTCTTCTGGAAAAGGCTACGTGCTACCAGATGGAGAGGAACAGCTGAAAACACCGCAGTGCACCACGGCTGCCCAAGAAAACTCTTTATTTTGTGGTGAGGAGCTGCACAGGCAGGAGGCACCGACATGAGTGTGCGCAGGAGACAGCTCTGCTTCCGTCAGCACGAGGACCTTGTTGGAGCGACATCTACCTCACGAGTGCCATGCTGGACATCTCCTGTCCCCCTGAGCAGGGAACAAAAGCTGGTGGAGCCTGGGAACAAGGCAAAACTGACAGGAATTCAGTTTTGCTTCTTTGCAGCTGTTTGTGAGTCCTCCACCTACGCTTGTTCCGGTGTGGGGAAGAGAGCTTTAAGGTCGTTTCTTCATTTTATTTAAACAGTAAGGTGAGTTTTATTTGAAGAGTAAGATGAAGTTAGGATTGCAAAGCTTATGGGMAAGGAAAACCCCCTACCATGGGACAGGACAGTGCTGCTCCTGCAGGAGAATGCAGGATGGGGAGCAGCCCCCAAGGGCACTGYGTCCCAACAACTTCAACCCAGTGAGGGCTCGGTGAGTTGCTGAAGCCTTTGGCTAGTTGAATGCATCTAATATAAAATAAAACATTTAGATCCCCATWGTGTCCCTACAGTTACTGATGAGTGGTGTCTCATCACACCTGACACACACAAGTCCCTGATCCCCGTGTCCCTGCTGGGAGGTGCCTGTGCTCGGCTGTGCCCTGCACAGAGCAGTGACACTGCCACAGGCACAGCAGGAAATGCGTTTGGTGCCACTGAGTCGATWCATTACCTCAGCCATTGCTGCCAAAAGAGCCCTAAAACCTCATGGCCAGTGGCAGCAAGACCTGAAGGTCACCTGAGGTAAGTTTGGTTATGTGTTTTCATTCCTCTCTCGTGTCAAGACCCTTTCACACCCCTGGGTCTCATGCACRCCCAGGTGCAGGTATCAGTGGGGTGTGCAGGAGCAGTTGTTGGGGGCTGTTGTGGTTTAACCCAGGTGTTAGCCACACCAGGGGCCCAGGGTGTTGTGTCAGTGTTGGCCCAGTGCCTGTTGCTGTGCCSTGGGGGCTCTTGGCAAGCCCGATGTGGAGATGGTCCCCTTGGGTGTCCCAGAGCCAGGGGACAGTCCTGTCCCCACAGTGCCTGGCAAGAAGTGGTGCCATCACTTGAGCCAGACTCTGCTCCTCAGCATCCCCATCACCCTAAGCACASTCAGCTGCAGCCAGAGCTCCTTGGGGAAAGGTGGCCACTAAAACCACCCCTAGGCTGGACCTGAGCACTGAGGGACTGAGCTGTGCCCCCTCCACCCGCAGGCATGGCAGTGCTGCCCTGGGATGCACAGCGAGACCACCCTGCAGCTCACAGCAGGCCAGGGTGAGTCACACCTGGGAGTGGGACAGGACAGGTCCTCCCTCACTCAGGGAGCCTGTGGTGGTCCCTGCACCGCTCTGGCTGCAGTGCTGTGCTGTTGGGGTTTGCCTGTTTCTTCTGGCAGACACAGAGTAATGGGGTGGGGGCTCAACGGGGCTTGTCCTGCTCATCAGCACACGGTGAGAGGAGCTGCTGACACAGGAAATGCAGCAGAGCAGCATCCTGGCCTGGGATGACCCTCTGCTGCCAAGGAAAAGCAGCTGGATATGGGATCACTGTGTTCCCTCGGCCACAGAAGGTACAGAAAGCCACCCGGGCTCCTTCTCATTAGGCCAGGATGGGTYTGATGTCCCCTTAGTCCAGAGTCTGCCTGCAGAGCAGAGTGGGTGAAAGGCAGGCTGAAAGGCTCCCAGCCTTCCCATGGGTGAGAAAGGCAGCTGAGACAACACCGTGAGACTGACCACCTGCATGGCCAGYGGGAGGCAAGGGATGAGCCCTGGGCAGGACACACACTCCAGAGCACCTGGGGCATGGCTGTTCTGGGGAGCCCAGCCAAGAGGTGCAGGCGTGTCCTCCCACGGCCATCCTGGGGCTAAACATCACCTGGGGGAGAGCCTGGGGTGGAGAGGGCTGGGGCTCTGTGCCCTTGTGTGCCCTCGCTCACCCAGCCTTTCACAGCCACGGGGATGCCCTGAACTGCTGCAGGAGGCAGAAGATGGCAGCTGAAAGAGCCGTGTGCTGGCGGGCGAGGAGCTTGGTGCTCAGCTCAGGGCACGTCTGCCCGTGGAGCTGCTGGTGGAGAGCCTGCACCAGCTGCTGGTAGGTGCCCACCACATCGCCCAGCGCAGCCCCCAGCTCCTGCTGCCTCTGCCTGCACTGCCAGCAGTGTGTCACCTGGAAGCAGGTCACTGCCAGGTGAACCAGGCGGTCGAACGTCGCTCTCAGTGCGCACTGCACCTCCGTGAGAGGCTGCTCCGTGCTCAGCAGCGCCTGGCAGCTGGACAGCAGGTCCTGGGAAGCCCAGCCCAGGGCACCCTTGCTCTCTGCACCTTGCTCTGCACATTGGTCGTGTAGGTGGGTGGCCTGGCTCCCACAGAGCTCCCCTACAACCTCCTGGAGCTGCGCAGTGTAGGYCAGGAAGCGGGAGAAATCCGCAGGGTTCATCCATGCCTGGTCCTTCAGCTGCCCCAGCACTCGGATGTGGGGGTCCTGCCCTGCCGCCTCGCCAGCCATGGGGACTGGAAAAGCTCTGCTGGGGATGCGGGGAAGGCTGCAGCTGCTGGAYGGGGGGCTGGTGAGGGGCCCGGGGAATGGGGGCGAGCTGGGCTCACCTTCACCCTGCCTGTGGGGCTGGGGAAAGCAGCTGATGTAGGGCAGCTGGCAGCCACAGCTGTCCAAACCCCGCAGCGCCTGCGARCAGCCCAGGGGCCTGGCCAGGATGGGGGCTGGAGGGCTCGGCTCACCCTCCTTGGGGTTAAAACACAAAAAGGAGTGTTTTGCAGCGCCGTGGTCTCCTGCTCCTCTCCCCAAGGGAACCGGGACTGAGGAGATGGCAATGCCAGGAGCCAGGCCGGAGCCTTTCCCCAGCGCCACGGCCGGCTCTCTGGGCACAGCCTGTGCAGGCTCCTGCTCACACACAGCTCCTGCACCCCTCATGGACAGCCCTTCACCCAGCCCYGAGCTGCTCACCGCCTGCTCGCCACAGCCTGCTCCAGCAGGGAATGGCGGCATCTCCCTTCCCTCAGCCCCCGAGCGCCCGCCGCCCTTCACACGGGCCCAAGGGGACACCGCTTGGGGACATTTCTGATGTGGACCCCTGTCCCGCAGTGGGTCCGGTGACACAGGCTCTGCCCTGACCCCRAACGAGAGCCAGGACAGGCGGCTCAGAACGCCTGAAGCACCGCCGCAATCCGCCAGGAGCTGGGCGGCCTCCGGGAACCCCACACGGCCGGCGGGAGCCATCCTGAGAGCGGGCTCGACCGCCAGCGACCGGCCCCTCAGGCGGGACATGGCCCCAGGACGGCACTGACCATCAGAATGGCGCTGACCATCGGAATGGTACTGACCATCGGAATGGTACTGACCATCGGAATGGTGCTGACCATCGGAATGGTGCTGACCATCGGAATGGTATTGACCATCGGAATGGCGCTGACCATCGGCACGGTGATCGCCATTGGCATGGCACTGACCATCGGAATAGCACCGACCATCGTCACGGTGCTGACCATCGGAATGGTACTGACCATCGGCACAGCACTGACCATTGGSACAGTGATCGCCATCGGCACAGCGCTGACCCTCAGCACAGCGATCACCGTGGACACTGCCCTTGCCAACGGTACAGCCCTGACCGTGAGCTTTGCTGCCCTGACAGGGAGCCAGGGAAGGCTCCACGCTCACAAAGAGCCTCCCCCGGTCCTGAGCCAGCTCTGGAGGGGCTTTGCTGGCCACAGGAGCCGATGGCAGTCGGTCAGCGGGGCCGGTCCCCTGCGGCTCCCAGGGCAGGGGCACTGCGCTGGCCTTGTGCAGGGTGACCAGTGCCTCACCCCGCTTCTCGTGTGGCCCGTGGATCTGCCAGCCTCCTGTGGGCACACAGCTCTCTTCACTCACACCCCTGGCACCTGTCTGCACCGGGGAGCGTTCCTGGGCAGCTCCACCCTGCCCTTTGGGACGGGGCTCAGCTGCCCCCAGGGACAAAGCGGGGTGTGCTGGCTGGAGGCYGCTGTCCTCCTCCCCACACTGCTCACCGGGGTGGTGGACATCCGCAATGGGTGAAACCACCCATTCCATCACTGATTTTGTCTCTGTGGTGTCAGGCTCCACGTTCATCAGAGCAGAGCGGGGCTCTGTGCCAGCGGCAGGGAGCCCCTTGTCCATGTCCATCCCTGTGTCCACTGTGGAGGGCTGAGTGGGTGGCCAGGAGCAGCAGCGCTGTGGAGAGCCTGGAAGAGCTGCAGGGAAACTGACCTGTGAGGTGTAATCAGTTTTCAGAAAAGACCTTCTCTTCCTCAGGCTCTTGGCGTAGGTCAGCTCCTTCTCCAACCCCGTCTGCCTCGTTGATGGGCTCTCCCCCGAGCTGTAGCACCTCAGCCTCTTTGGGATGCAGGAGGAGTTCTCTGTACCCTCCCAGCATGCTGTATCACAGCCTGATGGCAAGAAAAAAACATGGAAATCAGGAAGTAGTCCCAGGCAGCAAAATACACAGTGGGTCAAAATGCTCTCGGCACAGAGCTTGGGACTGCAGACAGAAATGTCCAGCAAGAACACCTGGCTCCTGAGGACCAAAGGAAATGGTCTCTCATGATCAATCATCTACTTGGACTTGGATGTCAAAAAAAAGGCAGAGCCTGGGTGTATGGCTACAGAAAYCCAGTCACTGATGAGGGCTCTGGAGTCTCTGTAGTTCCCCAGTTAAATTTGGGCACAGTGGCAGCACTCCAAGAGCACTGCCCACAGCTGTAAGCTTTTCATCAGAGAGAAACATGGTCAGAGGTTCCCAGCTGGATATTTAGGTGATAAAAATTTCCAGAGATGAGAGTTTTTGCCTGAACAGTGACTGTGCATTAATATAAAAGCCAAATTGATCCAATGGCACAAATCAAATTCTTAAAAGGTTCCGTTAATCATGAAAGAGCTGATTACTGCAGAAATAAGAATCGTCTCCCTTCTGAGAAAATACAATTGCCAGCAAGCTGCTCAGCCCCAGGAATCCTTGACCCAGCTGTGTACCAAGCCCCTGACCTGAGCATGACCTTTGATTTGGGGGGTGTATGGAACAACGTTTTACAGGTTTGGGGTCTCCTTAGCTGAGAGGAAGAGAGTAGAAATTCCAGATCGCCATTCATCTGAAAATTGACTTTTCCCAGGAGCCGGTGATTGCATGCAATAACAAACCATCCYGCAATGTCACTGTAACCGTGGTCTGCGGAGAATGGGTGTTCAAAAGTCTGGGGAAAACTACCAGGAGCTGGAAGGTAAGCCCCTCAGGAAGAGCAATGGGAGAAGGGGCAGCACCCCAGCGCAGGCAGTGGGAGAAAGGAAGGAAGGGGTGTGGGTTTACCTGTGGCCAGAGGGCTGAGCCTGTCYGCAGCATCGTAGAACTCCTCCTCGGAGCTGGAGTCACCGAAGCCCGGGGGTGGCTTTAGGACGAGGTCACCGGCCCCCGAGTTGTGCCCTTCGTGGGCAGACGTGCCGTGCCCCACACCCTGCGCGCTGGCCGCGGGSGATGTGCTGTAGCACAGGCTGTAGTAGCCCGTGGTGTCCATCTCGGACAGCCTGACCTCCAGAGTGGACGCCCCCGCTCCCTGCTCAGCGGGGCTGCCCCCGTGCCCCGGCTGCTCTGCCGGKGGCACCTGCAGGAAGCAGAAATAATCCCTGGCTGCCTCCCTGGCGGGGCTCCCTGCGGCACGCACCGGGACGAAGCTCTTGTCTGAGCTGCTCATCTCGTGCACGGTCGGCGTGTAGAAGAGGAACAGCTCTGGCCTGGAGGAAGAGCACGCTTCCAGCTCATCTTCCTCCAGTGCATCCATGGAGTCGCTGGAGCCGCTCGTCTTGAACCCTCGGCTCTCGGTGTTGGCCGAGTCGGACGCCTCGGATGCGCTGTCCGTGGCGTTGTCACCCCCATTCCGTGGGTCACCCCCTCCAGCCTGGGGCTCTGTGCTGCTCCCCCCGGGGCTGCAGGGCTCTCCCTGGCCCTCCTCACTGCCACACACCAAAGGGGTGTCCATGCGACACTCCAAAGAGGAATCCTGGTCCCAAGAATCTTCAGAGTCGCTGCAGGCTCGGGATTCATACCCTGGGATTTAAACAGATTTGTCAGCTCATCCTGCGGGTGGGGAGGGGGATCAGCCAGACACTGCTCTGGGGGGCTTAGGGAAGGGTGCAGCTGGACCTGTGGGGTGCTTTTATCCCACAGCAGCACCCCTGGAGATGCGCCCTGAGCCTCAGTTGACCCCCACAAGCCTGAGGCTATCGCACAATCATGGAACCATGAATTTTGGAAAAGCCCTCTTAAGATCTTCAAGTCCAGCCTTAATCATCCACAGGTGCCACCACACAGCCTCGGCTATTGGTCCCACAAAATGCTGTTCTTCCCAAGAGGGAATAATATCTCCACCCGCTTCCTCCCCACTCTTTGCCAAAAAAAGGCTGGGTTTTTAACCTTCTTCAGCTGAGACACGGTGCAGTTGCTGTTTTTTCTCTCCCCAGGTAAATATGGAGACGTTTGCATCCACAAAGAGTCTGTAGTAACCGACGATGAGGCAGACGAGGTCCTTYGCACTGTTTGATTCCAGCAGCAGAGTGAGCACCTTTTTTTGTTTATTTTTTGGGGTGTGGGGGGGAAAAGCACAAAAAATATTAGAATGAACAAATACTGTTTGTACCACAGTCTGCAGGAATAGGCTGCACAATGACAAGGAAACCCCTCTGTCTCATACTTCCCTCAGTCTGTTTTTGCACAAGGCACAAAGAATAAATCATTTTTCTTGCCTTTTGTGCCTTTGATGTGTCTCGCTGATGGAGGAAGAATCACTTCTCCCCTGTAATTTTTTTGGTTCCTATGAGCTTTCCCTCCTACATCTGTTCTAAATTTTTTATACGGGTGACACCCTCAGCCTGGTGTTGGAATTTTAGGAGAGCTGATGGTGCAAGTGACTCCCCCAGTGCTTCTGTCCCCACACAGCCACTCACCTTCAGGTCCTGCAGGTAGATCTTGACGGTGCTGACCCGCTCTGAYTCCTCGCTGAGCTCCACCCTGCTGATGCTGGGGAACTCAGCCAAGTTGGTGATGATGTTGAGCTTGCTGTTGATGATCTGGCTCACCCCGTACTTGGCGCCCACCAGCAATGCCACGTACGACTCCCTGTCCTGCAGCTGTAGGGGCAGAGGTTAAACCTATCAACAAAACCTGGGCAGGAACCCCTTCAGCTGTGCTGGGCAGGACCCTGAGCCACCCCCTCATGAGGGATCTCAGCACCACAATCCCTTTGGCACTGGGCTGCCACAGGAGCCTGCTCTGAGCTCTTTCCCCCACACAAGAACCATCAGATTCCCTGTCCCCAGGAGGCCCCAGACATGGTTGGCAGCACGTGGTTTGCTATCAGCAGCAGCACGTGGCACGGCAGGGTGTCCCCATATGGAGACCTGCTGTGGCTGCAGGGGAGAAACTTCACAACGACTTTTTCTGGGTTTGGAAGACACRTCAGTGCTTTCCGTTAGGGTGAAAGTTAATGAAAAATGAATTAAGGCATTTATAATCTGGTAGAAATCGTTCAATTTGCATGTAGGTATAAACTTTGGCATTACTGTGACCCATGGGTGAGGTCTTGCTCTGCCACAGACATTTCTCAGCTCCCTATGTGACACAGCTTGTGTTCTGTAGCTCAGCACACACCAAGGTGAGGACAGGCCAAAAAAACAACAATCCAAGGAACAGCTTGTAAAAAGAGCAGAGTTCATTTTTACAGTGAGCTTTAAGTGTTTTCAGTATCTTTTAAAGTGTTTGAAGCCTCCCCAGATTTCTCAAGTGCTTTACAACACACAAAATATAGACAGGCTTTATCTGAAGAGCAGGAGTAACAGCTTTCAATTAGAGAAAATATGCAATATTGGAGAAAATAGGCTGGTCTGTATTCTGCACACTTCAATGCAACTATGCTGAGTCACTCTGTTAGATCCCCTCACCAACATCTACCTTGATATTCCAGGACAGGCAGAAGCAGTGTGACCAGCACACCAAAAACAATCACAAAATAAACAGCTCGCACCATCATTGTGGCATTGAAGATCTTCCCACTGTACATCTTCAGCTCTCCCAGGATCTGCAGGTAGCTCAGGCGCACATGGGCTGCTGTGAGTGTGTGCTTTGTTTGGCAAGAGAGGAAACACAGWTTAGAAACAGGTGTTGCAGGCAGCTGCAGGATGGGAGACATTCTTTTGTGCACAGCTGGGTATCTGACCAACACACCAAGCACAGCGTGGACAGGCAACAGAGGTGGCCACGGACCATCCCACGTGGCCCACTGAGCATCTGGCACCCCACAGCACAGTGCAGCACAACAAACCATGCAGRGAAACCAGGGAGTGTGTGCACAGAGGGTGAAAAGCAGGAGAAAAGCCCCAAGCAACACATGGGGAGCAAACCCACGGAGGGAGGGCACTGCCTCTTCAGCCCTGAGAGACACAGCCACCATCCCATAGGCACTGTGACCTGGGGCTCACACACTACCTTGTGCCGAGGGTCCAGCAGCACCTGGTTCCGCTTCAGGTGGTAGCTGATGGCTTTCTTGATGTCCTTCCCTCTCATGTTGCGAAGCAAGGTGGGTGAGATGAAGTTTTCGATTCCCCAGTCCCTCCTGGCAGAAAGAGGGAAAGGAGCACGGGGAATCCTGGCTGTGTTGATGCCAGCACCACAGGACAGGGCAGAGGCAGAGGAGGGCAGAGGCAGCACACAGCCTCAGGTGCCTCTCACCCAAGGACCTCACTCGCTCAAATTCACTGCTACCTGCACCTGCCACCAGTTCAGGAATAGCGCTGGACAGTGTGCACTTTCATGCAAAATGCCCATTTYCACATGGTTTTACAGGAGCTAATTACAACCTCCATTAGCAGGACAGTCCCAATCTCCCCTCACCGTCCAGAGGATGGAGATTTTGTCCTTGCACACACTTTGCTTGCTTTGGTGACACGATTATGTGATTTCAGCACATTCAGTTTCCCGGACCCTGTGCCGCCGGTGAGTTTATTCACCAAGCATTAAGCACCTGTGAGGTGACAGCACTGAAGCTGCCCCTGCCCCTGCACTCCCTGCACACAGCTGGGCACATCTGTCTGCACAGCACTGTCCATCACCACACCAGAGCCTGGTAATTAACAAAGAGCTCGTCAGCACTTCCTAGAGCAGGGGGTTCTCTAGGGCAGGTACAGTCTAAGAGCACCAATGTGCAGCACGGCACACCTGCTCCTGGCAAAAAGCATTTTTTGGTCATTTCTCCACAGATCCCAATACTTCACAGGGTCTATTGCTGTTGCCCAAAKGAGGTATTTCTGTCACGCTTCTGGTGGCTGAAGAGATGCACTGGCTGTGCAAAATTGATGATAATACTCTCTCTCTCCAGATACTGCAGTCAATATTGGCAGRAGCAGCTTGGCTAACCATCACTGCGTGAGAGATCTGCAGATTCAAGTCCCTGCCCTGCCCCTGTGAGARATCAGAACCTCCCTCTGCCTCGGGACACATCCAGGTGTTCACTGTCTGTATCACTCAGGTACTTGAGAAGGGTCAGGACAGGGAGATCCCKGAGACCACCCTGCCCTAAAACGAGCAGCACAACCAAGAGGCTGCAGTGCCCTTTGGRTTCCTGTGCTGAGATAAATACCAAACAAATGGCCACCTCGAGGTGGCTCCTTCTTTCGCCACAAGAGAACACAGAAATTTGTGCACTTACTCAATGTATTTCAAGGACACTTTCTGTGGCTGAGCACAAGCGTAGATCCTCTCCTGTATGTGCAGAGCAGCCAGACGTAACGCCATGCTGCACTTCATCTCCACAGCAAACCTTTCCTGGAGCACATCACTGCAGCTCTGGAGCAAACAGAGCAGAGTTAGCTCAGGACGAGGACAGAATGAGACTGCCAACGTGACGCCACACACCAGCCAAGCACACAAGCTGATTTAAGAATTTAAGGCAAATCAAATTGAAATGCTCTGATTTTAAGTGCTCTGCATTTCACATCTATACAGCTGAGCGAATTGAGGCATGTTCTGGTTTAAAGCAAAAATGAGAATGGGCTGAGAAGGGATTCCTAATCATGGAATGCCCCAATGTCACCTGCAGGTACAGATATTCAAAGGCCACTGGGTCTTCGTGCAGGAGGTCCAAGGGGTCCTTGGGGACAAAGCACACTCTGAAGAGGCASCGGTAGTCATGAGAGTCTCTCTTCTGGACCACCTGCAACAGACAGAGGCTATCATGCCACAAACCCTCCCTCTACAAATGCACAAAGAGCCTTTGCTCACACAAACCCACAATTGTTCAAAGCTGCTGGCAAGCAGATGGTGCAGACTGTCCTTAACAAACACAAGGAGACTTTGCTAATGTTTGTAATTTTATCTCTGACTCTTTGTCTATTTTCTTCTTCACCCTGCAGTGGCTCAGAAGCCCTTTGACAGYGACACTTCATTTAAACACCCACTGATCCCAAACACTTGCAGAGTGACCAGGACAGAGGCTCTGGGGCTGTGTGATAACAGTGTGGGAAGGGGCAGCTGCTCTGCTTTGGAGCTCAGTCACAAGACACAAAGCAGCCCTAAACAGACCCCTGAATCATCAGTGTAATGTCAATACAATGTCAAGACTSTGAGTTAGACATCAGCATATTTTATTCTGGGCAAATCCTACCCAGCAGAAATCCTCTGACCCATGTGCTCAGTGGTCTGACAGCACYAGCCACCATGGGACTTGAGCTCAAAGATCCTTGTGCATCCCCTCCAATTCAGGATATTCTCTATAGGAATCCATGAACCCCTCTGCCATCCAACAGCCCATCAGCACGGAGCTGAGACACCAGAGCAGGCACCTCCTCACAAACTGAAAGAGCCCAGGGCTACTGTAGGAGAGGCAAGATTGCAGGAGCTCACCTCATATTCACAGGACACCAACTACTGATTCAGGATTTAATCCAAGTGGCCCCTGCCTGGGTGAATGCTCTGACTACTCAGGGAACTGTAAAGAGCATGCACAGCTGTCTTAGGGCTGTTTTGAAGCTCAGTCCTGTGGGCACTCCAATCAGGGCAGGATGCTCCCAAAGTGCCACTTCCCAAGGCACGTGGGTGAACACCACAGCAGCAGTGGATGGCATCAGGCTGAGGTCACCCCTCTGGTGACACCTGCAGCGCTGGGCTCCCCCTGCCCCTCACTGGGCTCTGCTCACCTGCGCAATCAGCTCCTCCTCGTGCAGCAGGTGGATCTTGGCCAGGTTGTACTGCTCCTCCAGCACCAGCGCGAAGTGGGCGATGCTGCGGATGGACAGCTTCTCCTGCAGCGTCAGCACGATGTCCTGGGGGCACAGGGGGCACAGGGGGCACACAGAGCTCAGATGTCACTCACACACCACGCTGGTGCCACGGTGTGACTGCAGCCCGCAGCAGCACACCAGGCACGGATGGACAGAGCACACCAGGCAGGGAGGCTGCAGYTTGACACAGCAGGAGTTCAGCAAYATGGCAAACCCCAGGGTGTCACAGGTATCAAATCCATTCTCTGGAGCTGCCTGTCCTGAGCTACCTCACACTCACAATTTTGGTTTTCAGCTGGGTGGTGTTGAGCACTTTCTCTCACCCTTGATCCAAGTGTTTGCTGTGTTTGTTATTCCAGCTTTGCAGAAGTCTACAACAGTTTAGATATGGATGCCCTGTCCCTGAAGTGTCCAAGGCCAGGATGGACAGAACTTGAAGCAACTTGGTCTAGTGAAAGGTGTCTGTCCTCATAGCAGGACATGGTCTCTAAGGTCCCTTCCAACAYAAATCACTTTGTSRTTCTGTGATTTGTGAAGAAAATACAAAGAACTGGTGAAAAACACTTCTCCTTTCCATTAAGCAAGAATTTGAGAGCACATTTATCAAAATCTTACCCAATCTCACTGAAACTGGTGTYTCAGTTGTAATAGAGAATTCTGTCAGTATATTACAAAGCTTACTTTTGGCAAAAAGAAAATATCACCTCAGGTTTGACTGAGCACAAATTGAAACAGAAGCCCTTGGACTCACTCAAATGTCTTTCATAAATGTTTGACTCAACTCARTTTTAAGCCAGGATGCCTCAAGCCACAGAAGTATTTCTGGAAACCACTAACCTGGGAAGCAATTTCACTAATTTAGATGTTTCTGGAGGGCACAGGTGAGGGCTGCTCTCAAAAACTGGGAAAACTTGTTCCATGTCAGAGCTGAGAAACTCAAGTCAAAGACAAAGAGCTAATCYATCCTTTAGAAATTAAACCCTTGGGACAGGCATCCAAATCCCTCCTTACAACTCACCTCCCCTGTCCTTACCACCTCCTTGCTTAATTTCACTATTTTCTTCTTCTAGACCCTGCAAATCAAAAGACTTGCAGACATTTACTTGCCTGACAGACCACGATGGTTTTGTAAAGCTTGGATGAGCAAGACAAACTCCTCCATTTTGAGGAAAGTTTTCACTGCATGATAAATAAAATCTCTTTGTGTTTCCGCTCAATATTCTTTCATCCTGACAACCCCAGAATATCTGTCCATCGTGAATCTTTTCCACTGCATCTGCACTGCTGCAGGACAACACGTATCCTTCAAGGAAGTTACAACCTCCCACCAATGGGCATGGCCAAATCTTACTAAGTCAAACTTCAACCGTGAGCAGCTACAACAAGCAGGCCAGAAAAACTGCGAGTGTGTGAGCCTGTGTGCAATGATGGATCCACAGCTCTGCAGWGCAGCACCACCTTTTGATGGGAAGGAAGGCAGCCTGTCTGTGATGCCCCTGGCAGATGTGATCTGAGGGWGGACCACTCCTCATTCTGGAGGATCAGTGCCTCAGATGCTGCACTTTCCYGTGACGGGGTTAGTCAGTGCTCATGTCTCCAGAGCAGAGCACCCTCAGCAGTGCRGAAATGAGGCTGGAACGTGGAAAACCCAGCACCAGCCAGCAATTGCCCTGGACAATGCAATCAGGAGGCTGCGAGTGCCCTGCCTG
>NW_026624122.1:37816-49225 GCF_030028575.1 Malurus melanocephalus | reverse complement strand
GTTGGTTGGGTTGGGTTGGGTTGGTTGGGTTGGTTGATTGGGTTGGTTGGGTTGGTTTGGGCTGGTTGGCTGGGTTGGGTTGGGTTGGTTTGGGCTGGTTGGGTTGTGTTGGGTTGGTTGTGTTGGATTGGGTTGGTTGGGTTGGGTTGGTTGGTTGGGTTCATTGGGTTGGTTGGGTTGTTTGGGCTGGTTGGCTTGGGTTGGTTGGCTTGGTTGGGTTGATTGGGTTAGGTTGGTTGGGTTGAGTTGAGCTGGGTTGGGTTGGGTTGGTTGGGTTGGGTTGCTTGTTTGGTTGGGTCGATTGGGTTGGGTTGCTTGGGTTGGGTTGGGTTGGTTAGGTTGGGTTGGGTTCGGTTGGGTTGGGTTGGTTGGGTTGGGATGGGTTGGGTTGGTTGGGTTGATTGGGTTGGTTGGGTTGATTTGGTTGTATTGGGTTGGGTTGGGTTGCTTGGTTGGTTGGGTTGATTGGGTTGGGTTGCTTGGGTTGGGTTGGGCTGGTTGGGTTGGTTGGTTGGGTTGGGTTGATTGGGTTGGGTTGGGTTGATTGGGATGGTTGGTTGGGTTGGGTTGGGTTGGGTTGGTTGGGTTGGTTGATTGGGTTGGGTCGATTGGGTTGGGTTGCTTGGGTTGGGTTGGGTTGATTGGGTTGGGCTGGGTTGGTCTTGGCTGGTGGGAACAGCCATCCTTACCTTTACAGTGGTGGTCCTCTCAAACCTGAAGGCCTTGGTCTGTCCATTCTCCAGGTACACCTTGAGAACATTGGGCATGAACAGGAGGGAGCTCCCCTGCAGAACAAAAGCAGCAGCTGGACCCTCGGGCATCCAGCCCACAGGCACCAGCTGCTCTGCCTGGCACATCGAGTCCTGGCATCCAGGAAAATCCTTCTCTGCCTTGGCAAGCCTCTTCCATGGCACCAAGCTTTATTCCTGATTATGCTTCTGGCACTGAATGACAGAAAGGGAGCACAACAAATGCTTTTACCGTAACACTCTGGGCAGTGCAGCGGCCGCACGTGGCCTGGGAGCACCATTCCACTCCCAGCGGCACAGGAGGATCTGGCAGGCACTGAAAGCAGAAAGTCATCCTCCCTGCTCATCAGCAAAACCCAGCAGCGCTTYCAGAAAAGGCCTCTCCCCATCAAACATCACTGGGCAGCGCAGACCCCGGCACTGACACCACACCCTCGGTGCTGCCACCGCCACAGGAAGGCTGTGAAACACCCAGTGCCACTTTCACTGAGCACCAACCAGAGATTTGTAACCCTGGAGTTCCTGAGCAGGAAATGGTGCCACCACGGTGTCCTGAGATAGGTCACACRGGACAAGGCAAGGATACCYTCAGCAAAAACATCTTTGGGTGCWTTGAGAAGAGTGTGAGGACTTGGTCTCTGTCCTCCCGGRGTGGTCTGGAGCATCACCTCTCAGCCCTCCACCTCACTGCTTTAGCAGAGAACACCTGCAGCTTTCTTTCCAAATCCACTGTTATTCCTCTGGTTGTTCAGTGCTYAGGAGGTTTACTCCTCCACTCTTGGACCTCCTATTCAGAATTTTTTCATTCTTGGACCAGCACATTACTCCCATCACTTAAAGGGCTCATTTACTCGTCAAGAGAGTCTCAGGGTTAAGAATGGTGCTTCTAAGACAATCATCTCTCCTGTTTCATTTACTGTGCCACACATTCCAAACCTCACAGCCTTGGCCCCTCTACACAGAGAGCCCACACATCCTGGAAGTACTGCCAGGGCAAACATAAACCAGTTCTGAACCTCCTTCCTTCATCCCCCTTTTGTGGGGTTCAAGCAGCCTACAGTCACCACTGAGAGAAAAGAGAAAACRCTGCTGCTATTCCCAGCCCAGGATTTAAGTCCTCTGTGCTAATTAGCCCAAACTCATCACATCTTTGACAGGCTCCATCAGTTCCAGGACAGCGATGCCATTTCACACYGGCTGCACATCTCCTCTGGTAGCTCCCATGGCCACAGTTATCACCTGAGTGGGGCTTTCCACAGCCAGCACACAGCAAAACTTAACATGTACACAAATTATCACCACTCTCCTGCTCAGATCCACTTATCCAGCCAGAACCCCCAGAAGAGGATTCTGTGTTTTTGTGTTATGAATTAACCCTGCGAGCCTCAGCAGCTGCACCCTTGGTGTCYTGTGTGGGGTGAGGCTGACTCCTGACTCACCCCGAGCTGCAGCTGCTGATAACACACGGCTCCCCAGGGACTCGGCCCCGGCACAGCACTCAGTGCTACGGAAAGACATCATCAGTCTGCAGAGAGCGGAGGCAGCACGGCAGCGAGCCTCATTAACAATTGATGTTTCCAGCCCGGGGTTTCGGGTTTCAGCTGCAGAATGCAGTGCTGGGATCCTTCCCGCGGCCACAAGGATCAATTAGCCATGCTCCATTAGGATGACGAGAGCAGTATATTTACTGAAGCAGGAGGCTGTAGGGTTTTTCAGGGCCATAATACCCATCTTGGCTGCCTTAGTACGTCAGCCCATGGAAAGGAGAGCAGGCTTAAAGCACTCAGGGCTGCTGTGGTGGATAGTGCTTTTCCAGAAAGAAGTCATAAATATGCAACAAATTTATTTACTCTTCCTTTGTGCTAATACTTCACTGCTCAAAACAGGTTACATATGCARCTGGTGAAAAGGGAAGCTAACACCAGTGGGACCCCACCACCTGAATTAATTTCTTCTCCCTGTAAGCTCTCATTAAATGGATGGCAATCTATAGTGATTGTGTCCCTCCTCTGCACTTGCAGAGACATGATTAGCTCAGTGCAATGCTGACAGAGGCTTTGGGGAGGCCCAGAGTGCAGCATTCCCTCCAGATGTGCCTTCTCCAACCTCTCAAGAGGTTTCCAGACTCACAGAGGCCAACCTTGTGATCAGTGAGTGAGTGGCACAGATGTGGGACCTGGTGGGCTGTGACAGCAGTGCCAGCCCAGCTGACACAGCTCCGTGGAACCCCAGGCAGACACCAGTGTCAAATCCCAGCTGTAGGAACAGCAGGGTGTGTTGGTGATTTTGGGTCTGCCGGCATCCCACGGGGATGGCATCCTGCCCAAARCTCTCAGGCATCTCTGGGCACATCCTCCCCTTCCCCATTCCCAGCCACGGTGTCACATCTCCCAGCAGCTGTGCCAGGGAGGGCTCTGCTGCCACCCTGTCAGTGACACTCAGGATGTCACTGACACGCAGGGACCAGCCTGGCAGCAGCACTGGTGACAGCGTGGCAGGAAGGGAAGGATCCCAGGCTCCAGAGGGACAGACGGACCCTCACCCCTGTGCAGAGAGGGACAGAGCAGAGGGGCTGAGTTATCACCCATGGGCACCTCTGGCTGTACCTCTGCCCACGTGCAGGGGAAAAAGAGGAGATGTCAGCCCTGGGAAAGCTCTGAGCTCTATCAGGAGAGCTCCCTCCCACCAGCAAGAGGGAATAAGAGGCAGGAAGGGAAAAGGAAAATGGCCCCATGAGTGGCTCGTCATTGCTGCAAAGCAGAAAGATTTGGTCACACCTGGATGATGAACAGCACAAATGAGCASGGGATATGAGAGAGGGGTTTTGACCACAGAATTTTTTCATTCTGAAAGATAAAAGGGAATCTCGACAGAGCTAATGACCCCAAATTGACCCCAGTTCTCTCTGTAAGTCACACAGGAGGAAAAGGAGATGCTGAAGAGCTGTTCACACTGTGGGCAAGACACAAATGTTGTCACCTCTGCTCCAGGGAGACCAACACAGGCACAGAGCTGGGCTGCTCCCTGCACGAGGAACCCGTGGAGGGGATCGAAGCAGCCTCCAGAAACCATGACAGAGACCGAAGGAACCACGGATGCTTTGTGCAAACCCTCTGCTGGGATATGACAGCAAGCTGCCACCCTGCCAGCTCAGGAACACTGCCACACCTAACAGCAAAGCAAAGTGACCAGTGACAAACCCTGGGAACACGGCATTGCCTGTCCCCACCAGGGGACAGCCCAGTCCCTCCAGCAGCACATCAACCTGGCACACACATCAGCGTTCACTCTCAGCTCTAGGGTCAGGATTTGTCACACCCACACTTCAGTGGGCTCACCACGCATGGATCAGCACCCCAAGAGATGGCAGCAGCCTCTCCGAGCACTGCAAGGATGGCTCAAGGTCTGACAGGGTGACAGGACATGAGCAGGGTGTGCGGGTATTTTCTATCAGTCCAAATGAGCACATCAAACCCAAAACCCCACAGGTGGCAGCGCTTTTCCCGGATCCTGAGCAGTGCACAGCAGCACGGTGAGCCCAGCCACAGCACCCCAGTGTGACACCCTGCACGGGACAGCCCCGTGTTCCCTCCTGCCCCCCTGACCTGCGAGTGTCCGTTCAGCAGCACCTCCTCCGCAAACCGCACCTTGACGGGGTTTGTTTTCAGCCTCGCCCTCTTCTCCGCGGTGAGGAACGATGACTTGGGGCCACCCTGAAAGGACAGCGGGATTTGGTCAGGGTGGAGCAGAGCCCCCAGTGCGGGCAGGGCCGTGCCACAGACCCTTCTGACCCGCCTGGGCAGCTGCTGAGCCCGGCCCTGGCTGCCCAGCGAGCACAGACACTGCCAGTGTCACAGGAACCAGGAGTGTCCCCACGTCCTGRGGACAAAGCCAGGACCCCAGAGAGTGACCAGGCATCTGCCAACAGCTGCTTGCAGTGGGGCTGTACCCACACCAACACATCAGAGAGCCTGGCAGTGATGGACTCTTGCCAGCCCATGTGGGGAGCACACCCCAGCTCCACAGCTTCCCAAAGTGTACTGCAAACCATTAAAAAACTGCCCAAGGTTGTAAAGACAACTGGACCCCATTGCACCACTGCCACAACCTCGCTTTCCCATGCCAGGGTCCTATCAAGCTCCCAAGACACCACATGAATTCAGGAAACACCAAGTCCCTGTGCACAAATCCCCTGTAAAGTGGCAGAATCCCTCAGTGTCCTCCTGTGTGGCTTCCAGGCAGAGCTAATTCTTCACCTGTCAGAAGAGCCCACCCCTCCTGGCCTGCCACAGCCCCATCCTGCCCCGAGGATGGGATCCAGGAGCAGCCCCCATGCACATCCAGACCTTCCAGAGCCCACCWGGGTGAGGGAGCACAGAGTTTCTCCCTGTAACCTGCACCACAAGCCGGCCTGACCCCGCACCAGGGGCTGTGAGGGGTCACTGTCCACTCTCCCAAGCCCCCTCCAGGGGTGTGTGTGACAGCAGAGGATGCCCAGGGCACTCTCACGGCTTTGGCCAGCCCCTCTGAGCCTCCATGCCAGTCCAGCCACCCCTCAGCCCTGGCCATGCAAAGGAAGGGTCACTCACAGATGGGCAGCGCAGGACGGTCAGCAGCAGCTCATCGCCGGCGTCCCTGCAACAGAGATGAGCGGTCAGGCAGGGCCTGTGCCCAAGCCCAGGCACAGGGGACAGGGGACAGGCTCAGGGGACAGCACACACCTGATGATGCTGGCTGCCCTCTCCACGGACACGTCGTCCACCGCGGTGGAGTTGATGGTCAGGAGTTGGTCCCCGGGCTGCAGCTTCCCCTCGGCGGTGCTCCCTGTGGGCAGCAGCATGGACTGAGTCACGGCCGGACACCCCACACCAGTGACCACAGGGTCATGCACATCGGGAAAATGTCCTGGAGTCCTGCCATCGATCCAGCAATGCCAGCTCCACCCCTAACCCGCCCCCGGGTACCATATCTGCGCTGGGGGTGGCACAGACACCCACTGAGAGCTCCTCTTCCCTCCCAGCACCTTCTTCCCTYGGCAAAATCACAGGGGTTGAAGGACACTGGATGCTGTCACCGGCTGCTGTGTCCCTGCCTGTGTCCATGTCCCCCACCTGAGCTTCCCTCTGCCCCATGGAAACCATTCCTGCATGTGCCTGTCCCCCTGGACATCCATGCTGGGAACCAAATGGGGCTGTGTGCTCCCACCAGCAAAGGACAGGGCTCAGAAGGGCAGCTCAGTTTTAGTAAAATGCTGATTCTTTCTGATTAGGAAAGAAGAAAAGCACAGCAAAAAAAAAAAAAAAAAAAAAAAACAACCCAGTTCTTCTGTCCCACAACTCTCAGATAATTTCACCGCATTTCACATGGGAAGTAGCACAAAGAAAAGCAGGAGGTGACAGAGGATTCCTGCCCCAGACCAGAGCACCAGCCACACCCCAGACAGAGGGCTGCCACACTCACACCAACAGGTAAACAACAGGTGGTTTTCTGCACCCACTAAAAAAATAAAATATGAGTAAGAAACACATTCACAGTTCTGGAGTTACACCTGTCCCTTCTATAGCTGGAGGAGCTGATSTGCTTGACTTCACCACTGCCTGCACCTCTCCCTGTCAGAGAGCTGAAAGCCCAGGGTCTGTTCAGCAACAGATCACAGTGGCCACAGCAGAATAAGATTACATTCTCTAAGACAAGATTAAATTCTTCCTCTGCATTTCAAATAAAACACCAGGAAGAGCTTTATGAAGAGCATCATGAAGGTCAACAGTGAGTGAGTGAAGGATCCACGGGGACACTGAGGCTGCCTCTGTGCTGCCCAAACAGGGAGATATCCGAGTGCTCTGTGTGCCACAGACACCCAGGGCTGTGCCTGCAGCGTTCAGGGCTCACACACCGAGCAGAAACCACAAAGCCCCGGCAGAGCTCCCCACTGAGAGCCCCTGGGCCCCTGGGATGCTCACCTGCAGTGACAGAGGCGATGGTCAGGGGAAGGCTGGGGCAGATCTCAAAGCCATAGTGCTGCAGGACCAGGTCCTTGTAGACGGTGACGGTGACTCTGACCCGGCTGGGGGGCTGAGCTGCKCTGTCCCCRGYGCTGTCCATCGCAGGCACGCTGCTCCTGTGGGATCAGAAGGACAATCAAACACGACAGAACCACAGACACTCGTCTGGCAGGCCTAGATTCACACACCTCCCTGCTCTCAGCAGGCTGTGGTGCAGCCCCAAGGCTGGCACTCCCCGGGTCCCCAGCAGCAATTCCCCGGGYTCTGCAGAAAGCTGAGGCCATCAGACTGCATGGAACCACAACTGTCCAGTCAGCCTGGCTCAGTGGTCACACAGCAAAGGCCCAGGTGTGCCCCTGGTCAAGCCATGACTCCATGACTCCATCCACAAGAAACAGCAGCACCTTCCCCCAGCGAGGCAGCCCTGGGATCACTCCAGCTCATGTGTGTCCACTGCATGTCCACTCCACCCTAACGGCCACTCTCAGACCGCAGGGAAGGAAAGCAGCCACAGACCAGGACCCCTGGCAAATGCAACCTCGCCTGGMCCATAGCAAAACACAAAGAGAAGCATGACCCCACCTCTGAGAAGAACAAGTGTCACACGGAGCAGTGCTGTATTTCTTCCTCACAAAACCACAGCAGAGCAACGCAGGAACATCTGTCCCTGGAAGCCAAGGGGGTTGCTTAAAAACACTGTTGCTTTTCTTTCTCTGTACGCATATTTCCCAGGAACAATGGGAACAGGGAGTGAGATCTGCGGGCTGTGGCAGCCCCTGTTCCTTGGGAACAGCCTCGTGCTCCCTCCGAGTGAAGGTGATCGCAGATATCCCTTCCACAAAAACCACGCTTACCTGGGTGCGCCGTCCCGAGAGCGATGAAGCCATTTTGCTACCATTTGCTCTATTCTACATGTTTTTCGTGTATGGATTAAGCTAGTCTCCAAATCTCCCATTTACCTGGAAGTGACAGAAATCACAGGAAAACAGAATGACGAGGAGCTGTCCTGGGCACCTTCCAGAGTGACCAAGGCTAATTCTCAACTCATTTGTGACACAAAGGCATCTGCTGGCCCCGTGTGAAAAGCACGAGCTTTAACAGAGTGTCACACCTGCTGTGACACTCACAGACCCTCCCTGCCCACCCAGCCTCCCTGCTTGCTGCTTTTGGTCATCCATGTGACAGTCATAGTGCTTTATCCTCCCTTTCCATGGATTTCATGGATCCAGGGGCTTTTTTGCAAATGTAAAGGCAAGGCCAGCTGCACACCCCCAAACCGAGCCTTGCACACCATGAACCTTTACCCAAACCAGGGAATTGGTTTGATATTTCTAAGTGTCAGCATCAGTGGTGATTGCACAGCCTGAGAGTGTGTCTTGTGAGGCACAGGGAGCCACATACCACTGCCAACACTCTGAGCTCTAACCCTGGGAAGAACTGTGGGCTGCAACCAAACCTAACCCAAAATGAAACAAAWTATCTGCCAGAAGGCAGAAGAATATCATGAGGAATAACAGCTCCTTGTATTTTCAAACCCAAAAACTGTTATATCCACCTTTCACAGCGTGCCTTCTGTTCAGCCTCGGAGTTTTGTACGTCCTGAGCTCCTTCCTCGAGTCTGCAGCTGGGACAGGAGGTTCTGTGCCTCAGGGACGTGCTCTGTCATAGTGGGACAGCGGGCTGCAGGTCCATGGCAGAAAGGGTGCTGCAATAGAAACTGCATCAGTCAGTTCACCTGTGAGCAGGAGAGAGGCGGGAAGCTCACAGAAACGAGGCGTGAAAAATGTTATCTCAACAAAAAGGACAGAAAATGGAGGAAATTCAGCAGCTCTGGGCACTCTCTGRGCTTCCTTTCCTACACACCACAATTCAGCTTGCTCCTTCAACCACACCGCTCCTACATCTGCTCCTGAGCAGCATCTGTGAACCACAAATGGGGACCTTGTGATCCAGCTGTGTTTTCAGAAATTAGAGCTCATGGCATGGGAAATCTGACCCCTTCTCAGAGGGTGACTGGGAAATGAGCACAGAAGGAGTGGAAGCCCAGCAGTTGTGCAGCCTGGAACACCCAGAATCTACCAAAGGGAGCCTGAGCACACAGGGTCTCAGCCACGGTGTTCACCTTCTGTAATTCAGCAATCTTCTGGCTTTGACCTCACTCCTCTCCTCAGCAGGAAATCTCTTTGGCTTTCCCTCTCCCCTCTAAACACCCAAACATTCTTTCAGAGCCACAGGGAAGGTCAGGCCTGCAGGGATTCCTTCCTTTCCAGGGCTCTGTGGTGCCCAAACRCCACTGGTGCACCACGAGCAGTCCTTCCCTGGTGCTTCCTCACCTCTTCCCCTTCCCCCTCTGCTCTGCAGAGAAAGGACAGGCTTTTCTATCTGTGCTCCACAAAAGAATTTCCAGAGAATGTCTCTTAACCTGTAGGACAAGGAGGAAAAGCCTGAAGAACAAACACAAGCACCTAAAAACCCAAAATGGAACATTAAGGAAAAACCCCATGCTGTCCTCAGAGGAAACTGGAATGTTTGGGCCAAACAGCAGAGTTTGTTCCTGTTCCTGCTCCTCCTGCAGCTATTTCTGAGTGAGAACATCACTAAGCAGCTTGAGCTGGGATCCTGATGCACAGAGATCCTTCGACTCAGTCAGAGTGAGCTGTGCCTCGATGGGATTTTCACAGCCACCTGTGTGTCACCCAGCTGGGTGGCTCTGGGTGCTGAGGATCAAAGCAGACCCGAAAATCAGGGCCCACCCCAAAGTGCAGCCACAGGGCACAGCACAGATCTGACCAGCAGAGACAAAAAAATCCCAAACCCACCTTCAAGGAGAATACTTCAATATTTCATGGGAAGTGTTAGCTCGTCAAACTGAAGTTTTCTGATGGGCAAAACATTTTCTGGTTCTTTTGATATTATTATTTTTGTTTGTTTTAAGGCTCTGGCTCCCAGCAGAGTGTGGCAGCAGCAGCAGTGGGGACCAGCAGACTCCTGCACCACTGACACAGAAATGCCTGAGCAGATGTTGCCATGAGCTGCTGGAAAATTCGGGATGCCACCCACCCCAACTGCACTCACAGGGGCTCCTGGAAGTGTCTTTCCAAGCACTTTTTGTGATGGGTGCCCCAGCAGTGAGTTGGATGGTCTTGGCTRAGGGATGAACAGACCAAGAACCTCCCTGGGAGAAGGACTTGGGGGTGCTGGGGGGTGGGAGCTGCTCCTGAGCTGGCCGTGTGTGCTGGGACCCCAAACCCCCCTGTGATGGGACCCCAAACCCTCTAAATTGGGACCCCAAACCCTCTAAATTGGGACCCCAAACCCTCTAACTGGGACCCCAAACCCTGTGAACTGGGACCCCAAACCCCCTGACCTGGGACCCTAAACCCTCTGAATTGGGACCCCAAACCCCATGAACTGAGACCCCAAACCCCCTGAGCTGGGACCCCAAACCCTCTGAGACCCCAAAGCCCCCTGTGCGGGGACCTCAAACCCCCCGAGCTGGGACCCCAAACCCCATGAATTGGGACCCCAAACCCTGTGAACTGGGACCCCAAACCCCCCTGTGCTGAGACCCCAAACCCCCCGAGCTGGGCTGAGCCCCCCATGGGCAGTGGGGAAGGGGGATTCTGCAGACCTGCCTTGGCACAGGAGGGACCTGGAGCTGTGGAATAAGGTCCAGAGCAGAATCACAAAAATAACCACAGGTCTGGAACACTTCTGCTCCAAGGAAAGGGGACAGAGCTGGACTTGTTCAGCCTGGAGGAGAGAAAGCTTTGGGGAGACCTTAGAGCCCCTTCCAGTGCCTAAAGGGAGCTTTTAAGAAAGATGGGGATGAAGTTTTTAGCAAGATTTGTAATGACAGGGCAAGAGATGATGGGTTAAAAGTAAAAGAGGCAGAATTAGAATATATACAAGCACAAAATAATTCACARTGARGGTGGGKARGCCCTGGCACAGGGTGCCTGGTTCTGAAAGYGTCCAAGGCYRGGCTGGACAGGGTTTGGAGCAGYCTGGGGCAGTGGAAGGTGTCCCTGCCATGGCAGGGGTGGGGTCAGATGGSCATTAATGGTCCCYACCATCCCAAACCCTGCACCTCTCRGTATCTGGTGACACATCCTCACACCGTGCAGGGCTGCTCCCTGCCCAGGCCACCCCAGCACCCACCACAGGGTCAGCACATCCCTGTCCCCTGGGCAGGCAGAGGAAAACTGAGCTCCTTCTTGACAAACGTGGCTCTGAGCTGCACCAGAAGACTCTTCTGGCACGAGCSAGCGTCTCTGCAGCAGAGCTTTTGAAGGTCAGCCAGTTCTGATGAGACATGAGGACAGAACTGTAACTCACCTATTTTCCACAGAGCAGCTTTTAAAGATGTTCTTGGAGATACAGTCAGGGAGACAACTGAGCCCAAGGACCAGGGTTAAAGCTCCTGTGGCACCCTGTGCTCCCACCACAGTGGCTGTGTGCACAAGGAGCATAACTCTCACAGAAAGAAAATTTAATGAAGAAAACAGAAAAAAAAACCCCAGTATGGCCATCCTATCTCACAGGCCTGTGGTGTGTGCATGGTTTGGGAGGAGATGAGCTGCACTCAGAATGGGGACAGCCCAAAGTGCCACACGAGGGTCACGGGCACAGCCCAGAGGGGACCAGAACAGGGTCCT
>NW_026624122.1:25244-37078 GCF_030028575.1 Malurus melanocephalus | reverse complement strand
AAAAAGAAAAAAGAAAAAAAAAGGAAAAAGGAAAACAGAAAAAGAAAAGAAACACCAAAACAAAACAAGCAAACAAACCCCATAATTAAAAAAAAAAAAAAAAAAAAAAAAAAAAAATAAACCACTGCCATGCTCCATCCAGCTGCAGTAAGCAAGAGAATTTAGCCCTTGTCAGCCCAGGGAAGACAGGAGAGATTCTGCAGCTGCATGTCCCCACTTTCCTGTCTTACCTGATGATAGTGAGGTTTCACACAGACACACTCTGGCTCCCAAAGAGCAGAATTAGTTTTAAATTATGAGTTTCTGGKCATGCAGAGACTTCAGGCGCCAAATAAAAATGGTTTCAGCAAAGGCCATACATCCTCAGCTGGTTGGGGCACAAGGGGAGAAGCAAGAATAGCTCTGTGCATGGTGCATTACAYACAAACTGAAGGAAATGATAAACAGAACGTTCAAGGTGGAAAGGAGGAAAATCAATACTTCCCTCCTCAATAGCTTTCACTCCTAAAAATAGACTTCTGTGCAAGTGTGTGAAGACTTTCCTCCCTTCAGCTCCATCTGCCTGGACAAGAACTGCCAGCACAGGGGGAATGTTTCCCTCTGCTTTGTGACTTACAGCTCCTCCTCACAGCAAAGGAAAGAGCACGTGGGGGATCCTCCTCTCAGACCCTGCACACACAAAGCCACAGAGCCATGCAGCTCACCCTCTGAGAAACACTTTAATGCACTGGCAAATTGCACAACAGGGGGAAAAAAACACCAACAAAATAACCCCCAGCAAGAAAAGATTCTGTGCAGAATGCCACGTGCTGTCACTGCTGCAGGTCCGGAASCAAGCAAAGGGTCACACTCCTGAAGTTCAGCACTGCTGGCCTTCCTGGGATTGTTCACACACAGCAAACACTCAGTCTCAGGACAGGCACCTCAGCAGCTTCCCCCACACCTGTCACTGCAGGTGATCTCAACATGTGCCGCGAAGGAATGCTGGCACAGCCTTTTGCCAAATGTCAAGAAATGAAGGATAGGACAAAAGGGAAAATACCTGCACTTAAGAAATATTGATTCAGGAATGTCATGCCATGTACAGAGCCATTTCAGAAGAGCCCAGAGCTTCCCTCCAGCTCTGTTAGAAAGACAGGCTTTCCACCAAGGGAGACCCCAGAGCACTGAAGAGTATTAAGCCACTGTTTGCCAGCAGATTGCTCAGCAAGATTTTACAGTGTAATTTATTAAACCCAGGATAAATTACACGTGTGCCATTTGCCTGCTCCTGGCAGCTGAGCTGGGGAGGCAGAGAGGCCACGGGCTGGGCACAGGGCTTGCCCTGTCCTTGCCATCACTCAGGCGTGTCCTTGCCGTGGCCTTTGTGCCCAGTCTGGCCCCAGAGGTTTCTCATCAGCCTTGCCAGGCCAATTCACAGATGGAGTATGAAGAAAGTGCCTCTCTGGCCAATGTCAAGTGGAATTTAAGCARGGAGAACTAAATGGTGCCTGCAGACTCACAGAATTCTTTTCTTTTCCACCCTGGATTTTTCTCAGGTTGTACCACAGATCTCCAAACAACTGTCTCTCTGCCTTACTACTGAGAACCCCATATGGGAGCAAGAACAGCATCACAGAAAGAGATATAATGAAGGAAATGGTTCAYTGAGGGCTTCCTATCCCACATGATTGTCATTTCCATCTCTAAATCTGCAGATTCTCCTGGGCCAGCAAGTCTGCTCCTCTGGAACAAAAACTCCATGTCTACTGGGGTTCTAACAGGTCCCATTTTACAGCCCCTTTAGACCACTCAGACTTATCTCCAACACCCCACCAGGACGGTGAATCTCACACAAATCTGCCTGGAAGGAGAAATTTCGGGTGGCTTTCCACAGYTGCAGCAAGGAGCCACAAGAGAGASACTGTCGGTAAAAACACGCGGTGCTTGGGAGGTGGAGATGAGCGAGCACACCCAGAACGGGAGCKGGCAGGTGAGCTCCAGTGTTTGGAGAGGCATAAGAGCGCACACAAACGGAGCAAACGGGCAGCGGTACAAAGCTCCAAGCCCRGCAGAGAGCGAGCACTGCCTGCGTGCTGTCCGCCGGACCCTGCTGCTCTTGGATCCCCGCCTTGGGGATGGAGATGCTCACAGCCGTGCCCCTCACACCCACATCTTAAATTCACTCTGCCTGCTGCTGCCCCGGCTCAATTTCTCTCACAATATTCTCCATAAGAAGCCCAGATCATCGGTTGTGAATTTGACAGCTAAGAACGGTGGGAAGTTTTTTTCGTTCACTTATTTTGTTGTTMGGGAGAGCGGGGCGCACGTGTATGGCTTTCTCGCACCGAAAAGGAAACAAACCCACRGCGTTTGGGGCGAAATCGTGCAGAAACCGCTAAACCATCACCCCAACGCGAAGAGAGGCGGTGAGCGGGACCAGCGGCGGCACCGGCACCGCGCCCCGACCCGATCCAACTCAACCCGCCCGGAGGAACCCAGCGACCGCCCCGCTCCCCGGAGGAGCCCCGTGCCATCCTCCCCGGAGGAATCCCCGAGCGATCCCCGTTACCTGCTGCCGGGAGCGCAGCGCTGCCGCGCCGGCGGGGCACTGCCGGCACCTCAATGACAACCCCGGGGATCCGCCCCGGACCCGCCTCGGACCCGCCCCGGACCCGCCCCTCATCCCGCATCCCTCATCCCGCATCCCGCCCCACGGGGGTCTCGCCCCGCAGCCCCTCACCCTCTCGCTCGGTCCGGGCGCTGCCCCAGGGGCTCAGACACGGCTGGAAGCGGGGCTGGATGAGGGGCAGGACAGACTGACCCAGCACAGGGCACTGCTGGCGCTGTCCCCCAGCCCTTTCACCCCTCGTTCGGCCTCCCCACATTCGCTGTCCCCAAACCCCAGGGTTGCTCGCGTTTCCCCGCGCTCAGTCCCTCTGCAATCCTGCTGTTCTTCCCCGTGTGATGGTGCTGAGGGTGCTGCCCGGCTGTGATCCTCTTTTGAGGTTTCAGCTCTGGAATTCAGGGTTCACTCTCTGCCGGGACAGCTGCGGACGGGATGTCCCTTCCTCTGAGTCCCTAATTTGTGTTCCCCACCACCCGTGTGCCCCTGTGCTCCCCTGGGCCGTGGAGGTGGCCCTGGGTCGGGCTGGTGGGAGCGGGCAGGGTTGGGTTTCCCACTCCGGGAGTGCAGAGCCGCGCTGACCACCAGCCCCGCGGGGCTCCTGTCCGGCGCTGTGGATACTCGGCCGTGCCAAGGACACCGGGACAGCCCGGCTTTGCGTGACCGTCATCCCGCGGACATGGCAGCCCACATCCACCGCGTCAGCTCTTCCTTCCTGCCCGCCCTGGCACCTGCCCTTGTCGCCAAGGTGCCCTGCTGGCTGTGACCTCCCCGGCCACCGCCGCAGCGGTGGGGAAGGCATCGATCAGCTCCGGTTTGTGCCTCCCTGCCCTCGCCCCTCCGCTGCCTCGCAGCATTTCTGCACTGCGAGTTCTCCGCTGCCTGGCCYGCTCTCTCTGCCCCTTTTCCAGGAACTGTTCCTCTCCCAAAACACCTCACCCACAGAAAACAGGGTTATTTTTCTCTTCTGCTGACGTAGGAACTAAGTTTGGCACCTTTCACGAACAGTACTGCCCTGTGGTCACTGAAATTGACAAAAAGATGAGGTTGGAGCCTGACATCTGAAATTAATGTAACATTAAACAGTGCCCAGAAAAAGGCTTTGCATCAGTTGCTGATTCATGCAGCTTGCCTGGGCAACGTGCATMACATCTCCCTTCCCACGTGGCCCTGGGTGATGTTTTCAAAGCAATCCACACAGGAAGCAGATGCTTAATTCAAAAAGAAATAAAGCCCMAGTTGTTTTTCCTGGGGGTGAATAGTGGTACCCGCTAGCTAGACACATTTGAAGGCCACACTGACCTACGACATGTGAGATTTGGGGCCTGTATGGGGTGCAGCTCAGCACATGGTTTTCTTCTCTCTGAGTAGTTGCAGTTCCACAAGCGTGAGGAACAATAATTCAAAAAGTTACAGGACATTTTGTCTCTAAACAGCATTCATCATTGCTCACGTTTGGATCCTGTCACAGCTGACCTGTGAAAGCCTTCTGTCCTGGGAAACATTTTGGAACTGCTTGGAAAGTCACAGCTTGTGGCTGCTTGCATGCCAAGCTGTGTGTGTGGAGGGTGAAACCTCTGGGAGATCGCCCGTTCGTGAGCTGAGCCTGGGAACCCACCTGGCTCCATGTCCCCTGACCCAGGTGATGGCCCTGGAATGGCTGGGAAAAAGGACCTGGAGAGCTCTGAAGAASCCTGGCTAAGATTTGTGAAGGAGGAAATCGCTTCACATCTCACAGCACAAACCCAGAACTCGCAGAGGCTCAGTCAGCCCCTCTCTGAGCTCCTCACGCAGCTGTGCAGGGCTCCCTGGCCATGTTCGAGTGTCTCTGCTGCAGGGTTTGGCGTGCAGGGAGCCTGCAGGACCAGCTCCAGCTCYCAGGACTCTGCCTGCCCTTCCACAGACAAGAAACACCTTCACCCTCCTCCTCTCTGCTTCGTGCTTGAATGATTCTGGTTCTCTTCATCGCAAGGGTCAGCACACTGAGCTTCCTGGAGACACCAGAAATCCTGTTCAACCTTGGTGCTGGTGCGGAAAGTGCTGTGGTTATAGGCTGCAGTTTTTGTGGGCTCACATTTCGTCTTGKCTCTGTCCCGCCCTGCCTGGATCACAGGTAAATGGGTGACAACTCTGAAATATTTGCCTCAAGGCTCTGACATTGCTTTCCACCATCTTCTTCTCACTTCCTACTGAAACTTCTGGGGGTGGTTTGACCACCTGAGGGTTTGCAGCAGTGCAGGGGTTTGGCAGCAGTGGGTACGGGTCCAGAGGTGACAGGAGCGTTTGTGTCTCTCCCAAGAGAAGAGGCAAAGGCAGCAAGAGAAACTTTCCCTTGGAGTGCTGGGAGTGCTGAAGTGCCCTGCACCCTTGGGAYGACACAGCCCCCAGGTCCCAGAGTACAGCAGGACACAACTCTGAGTCCTGCCCCTCATCCAGTCCTACATCCTGAGTGGGGCTCTCTACCCCACGGTGGTCTCAGGCTGGACAGGGACGCAGGCACGAGCAGCTTGTGCTGCCAGAGCCRTGAGAGTGCACAGGGCACGTGTGGCCAGATGTGCACACACCTGGCCACTGTGCTGGGTTTGTGTGGCCAGATTTGGGGAGCAGGGGCTCTGCAAATGTGGTTTCTGTGAGAGGCTGCTGGAAGTGTCCCCTGTACACCAGTGGCTCCAGGAGGGACCTGCCCTGGACATGGCTGAGCCCATCAGGGGCTCCTCAGTGACACCTCTGGGTAACAGAGCTAAGAATGAAGAACCTCACGTGAGAGAAACAGCCTTGCAGATCCTAGGTCAGCGCAGAGGAGGGGAGGTGCTGCAGGTGCTGGGGCTGAGGTTTGCCAGCAGCCTGTGGAGGTCCCTGGGGAAGCACAGACTCACCTGCAGCCCTGGAGAATCCCACAGCAGAGCAAGGAATGTCTGGAGGAGGCTCTGCCCCAATGCTTTGCCCATGACAGTAATTGCTGAGCAATCTCTCTGCCTGACCTTATCTCAACCCACGAGCCTTTGGTTRTATTTTCTCTCCTGCCCAGCTGAGGAGGGGAGTGACAAAGTGGCTTTGAGCACACACGGCACCCAGCCAGTGTCAGCCCCTCAGTGCAGACCCCCTGTGTGCTGGAGCTCTCTGACCACCCTGCTCAGCCTCACCTCTCCCTGCTGGATCCCCCACCCTGGACAGGGAGCAGGGGCACTGCCACAGCCCCTCCGTGCTGCAGTTTGGGGTGCTGAGCCGCTGTCCGGACATGTGGACAGTCTGCAGGCAGCAGCACCATCAGCGAGYCCCTTCCCCTCCATCCTGTGCCCAGCAGGGACAGCAGCGCCCCAGCACTGTCCCGGGAGGTTGGGAGGAGGAGAAGCTGAGCTTCACCCGGCAGACACACAGGAAACCTTTCCGSGGGCACGAAGCCAAGCGCTGCCATTAGTGCCGCATCAACATTGATTCCTTGGGTGGGGGAAAGGGCCAAGGCGTTACCTGCTCAGCCTCTCCGTGCTCCTGCTCGCTGCCCAGGGCYTGGGGAGCGCCTCCATCGCTGATGAACATCCTGGTGCAGTGCCAGCCGTGCTCCCTGGTGCTCCTCCACATGCCCTCGGTGCTCACAGCTCACCGAGGAGCCGTCCCCACCGTGCAGGAGCAGCCTGAGGAAACAGCCCAGCACAGCACCTCAAGGGCCACTCCAATGTTTTCATGGAGGAGAATCAATCCACCGTGGTCAGTTCCTTGCACCTAGAAACCTGACTGAGGTCCCAAAGGGAATTACCAGCACAGTTTTGATTTCTGAGTGGTATTTATCTCCTGCCTTCTGCACCAGCTGTGTCTTACCACAGTTTCAGGGCTTCATGGAAGCAGAAGAACCCACGGGGAGAGCATCTGGGGTGTCTGGGCTCTGCCAGATTGCCAGGCAGCTCTGCCCAGCCATGCACTCTCCTCTGTATCCCACCCTGCATGCAGCCCTGCCACTGTCACCTGCAGGCTCCATTCTTTCACCAGCAGAGTTTGTTTCCACCTGGATCCCAGTTTTCCAGAAAGATTACCCACAGCAAAGGCAAGAAKAAGCCAGAACCAAAGCTGGGTTTGCCCTTGGGGTGAGGAGGCACCCAGACTGTGCCTGTCCCCCATACCTGAAACACACCGTGGTGCTGAAGTGGCTGGTATCTGGGGTGAACTTGCCACTTGATCTGTAAACAATGGAAATTCATATTTTGTGTCACCTTGCCAATCTTTTTTCAACGAGAAAAAGGTGAACCTGGTTCTAAACAACAACAGGAAGCAACAAGGAGCTGCCAAAGCCATCAGCCCCAGAAGGTGCACCCACGCTGCATTGCTGGGAGTTCAGCCCTCAGATCCCACAGGGCTCCTTTCTCTCTGTGCTCCCCACCAGGACAGAACGTTTGATGTGCATCCCACTGGTGCCAAAGGAGCTGGTTGCACACMCGGTGGGCTAACACAATAGTTATTCTTCCAAACCCACTGTCCTATSGGACTGCACAATGCTTGTTCTGTAGGATCACGTCAAACATTAACCAAGGGGAACGCCAGAGTGACCAGCCTGGTCACGCCAACTCTGCTCCATATTTGGAAAGTCACACCCGTTCCTCAAGTCCTCAACTGGAACTTTGAAGTGTGTGAACACCAAGACACCTCTGGGACATAAGAATGCCTGTGTAAAGGGAATGCAACAAA
Organism: Malurus melanocephalus; assembly: GCF_030028575.1. Classification (NCBI taxonomy): domain Eukaryota; kingdom Metazoa; phylum Chordata; class Aves; order Passeriformes; family Maluridae; genus Malurus; species Malurus melanocephalus. Next base: position 29,796 of record NW_026624122.1, on the reverse strand, counting down.
AGTTAATAATTTTGGGGAAATTACTATCAAATGTATGCTTATTCCAGRAAAATCAATGAATATGTATGTATAATAGAGAGTCTAACCAGGAGCTTTTTCTGTGCTCAACATCCATGATAATTTGGAGGAGATGTCCCCTTGTGCCTCTGGCCAGTAGAGCATGGCAGGCTCCCGATGCTCTGTTGTGTGAGGGATTTGAGCAGCCCATTTCGGTGCCAGCATGCCCAAAGCAGCTGCAGTGTAAGATTCCGCAGTGTGATTGCACACAGAACTGCCTCCTCCTCACAGCACTGGCACAACACTCACACACCTCTGCAATCCCTTTKCAAATTCCTTCACCCTTCTTCTCCCAATCCCTTCACTTCCTTTGTCTGCCCCATCTCCCCCGAGAGGAACAACCACCCCGTAACTATTTTTCCCCCGTTGCTATCGTGTGGGTTTTTTTAAGATCTGTGTCTAATTTCATATTTCTGACACCTTTACCTCTGTGYATATTGTGCTACGACTGACACAGTTGCTGAGAAGTTCTGCCCTTGGCCCCGCAGTGCTTCTCTCCAGGTACCTGTRGAATCTGCCACTGTTCCACAAACACTCGGGAACTCCAGGTGTCCCTAATGTCTGCACCTTTTGCCAGTTTCTCATGCCGTTCTCACACCTGCCACACACAGGTCATGTTCTGTTCAAAGAACTCAAGGCAGTGCCCGGTCAGTGGCGCGTTATCTTCCCGTAGCTCCAGAGAATGGAAGGTAAAATTCTCTTGTAATTTTGGGACTGAATGCAACTAAAGACACAGTGAGAACTATCCACGCTTTGGAGTTTGGAGGTCTGAGGGAATTTCAGAAACTTGCCACGAATATTTTAAAGGGCAGCTCAGGACAATGTCTAAACCCAAAGCCAGTGCCTTCTCTCCCTTGCCAGTCACTYCACATCTGTGCAATGAGAAATATGAAATGTTCCTCAAGCCTCCACCTCACAAAGGGATGAGCAGAATGGGGTGGCTCCCATGGAACAATTTGTGGCAAGAACCTCCCTGTCCATGCCCTGGCAGAGTCCCCACCTGTCCTGCTCCTTCTCCACACTTCTGTCCCCTCCTTGCTCCAGTSTTTTCTCTTCTGTCATGTCTGACTCAGCTTTGCCCAGATTTGCTCACATTCCTTCATCCCTTCCGGAGCAATGCTTGGATCCCTGTCCTGATTTTCCAACAGAAAGTGAGACTGGGAGGAACAACACTCACAAAATGCAGTATGAGAGAGGCTCCTTGCTTTTGTGCCAAGATGGACTGGGGACCTGCCAGGGTGCTGCTGCCAGCAAAGACTGGAGAGAGCCACCTGTCAGAGTAAATAAGGAGGTTTCCTGGGGCTGGCGCAGCCACAAGGTTGTGTCAGCAGGGGATCTGGGCARCTGTGTTGTGTTTTCCCCTGAGACTCTGCTGGAAAGCTCTCGGGAGGGCAGTGCTACATCTTCCGTGACCAGGACAGGTTCCTCCTCGTTTGCACCGGGCACTGGCAGTGAACGTCCTGTGACTCTGTTGGTTGTGGGGTGCTTTGGGAACGCTTCTCCTTGGCCACCTGGCTCAGGCCCTCMGCCAGGAAAGCTCAATTAGCCCTGTAATCACTGCAACAGTAGGAGCAGCTGCTCTGTAATTGCTCTTTGCTTTGGGTCACAGGCAACTTGGCAGAGAGAAATCCCTTTCTTTAACTATCAGGCTGGCTGCGGAGTGTTGTGGGGATTTTGTGGGGTGCCACAGGGATGCTCTGGCATCCCCAGAGCCCCTGGCCCCTTCGGGCAGCGTTCCCGGCACTCTGAGTGCTGCCACCATGTAGGACTGCAGCATGTGGAGAGTGTCACAGTACCCCAGGAAAGGGAGCTTGTGACAGGAGATGTAACCCCTGACACAGAGCAGCCAACGAGCTCTCAGAGCTGTCCAGGCATCGCAAACTCAAATTCCCGCTGGGTGGAAATGCCCTGTGGAGGGTCAGGGCTGCACAGGAACAGCGATCTGGGACCTGGGGGAGTTTAACAAAGCCTGGGAGGAGGATTTCCCCTGATAGAGGGCACGGGCGGTGCAGAATTGATGGGCCACAAGGACATCGGGCACAGCTCCCGAGATAAGGAACAAACGGCTGAAGGAGCTCAGCGACCGAGCTGGCACGTTAATTAATGAGAGAACTAAGTAACAAACAAACGCTAATGCCTTTGTTTGCTAAAACGTGTAAATAACCAAGGGGTTTGATGGTTCTGATGCTGCATTTGTGGATTTGCCACAAAATGTAACTGAAGAACTGCAAATAAACCAAATACCTTGGCTCCCGCACTCGGAGGGAAGGAACCTGTTTGGGGACAAGGGCAAGCCAGGCTCTGTGTGTGAGTCTGAGTAACAAATCCCAGGATATTTGGGGTTGGAAGGGTCCTCTGGTGATTATCCAGTCCAACCCCGTGTCACTGCAGGGTCAGTGACACAGGAACGTGTCCATATGGGTTTGGGATGTGTCCAGAGAGGAGACTCCACACCCTCAGTGTAAAGGTGGAATTTGTGGTTTATTTTATGGCCATTGCTCCTCATCCTGTCCCTGGCCCCACAAACACAATCTGACCCCATTCTCTGTCCCCTGTGAGGTGTTTGTATGGATTGATGGGATCCCTCACACCTTCCCTTCTCCAGGCTGAGCAGACCCAGCTCCCGCAGTCTCTGCTCAGCACAGAGATGCTCCAGACCCCAAATCATCAAGATGACAAATGCTGACATTAATTGTGTCCTTTTTTAATGGTCAGAGCTGGACCGGGGGTGAAGCTCACCCAGAGAACTGTTTGCAACAGGATCCCACAGTTACACACAAAAGTCAGATTTGTTAGCCACTGTACAAGAAGCGAGTAATTACACACTGGAGAGATACTGAGTGTTTGTTTCAGAGTTGTGTAAACCTGGATATGCTTGTAAGCCTGGCATGTCCACAACTCCAGCACACCTCATATGCAACCCCTTGATTATTTTACACGTTTTAGCAAACAAAGGCATYAGCGTTCATTTGTTGCACAGTTCTCTCATTAATTAGCGTTCCACCTTCTGTTGTTAATGATCCCCTCATGTCTCTCACCCTAATTAGTGCCGTGCTGTGTCTGTGTTTGCTCAGGGGTCCCTGGGTCGGTGCCAGGACCTGTCCCCGCTGCAATCCCCCGTTCCCACCCGGGGCTGTCCCAGCGGGGGCGCTGAGCTCCTTCAGCAGTTTGTTCCTTATCTCGGGAGCTGTGCCCCATGTCCTTGTGGCCCATCAATTCTGCACCGCCCGTGCCCTCTATCAGGGGAAATCCTCCTCCCAGGCTTTGTTAAACTCCCCCAGGTCCCAGATCGCTGTTCCTGTGCAGCCCTGACCCTCMRCAGGGCATTTCCACCCAGCGGGAATTTGTCTTTGCGATGCCTGGAGAGCACTGAGAGCTCGTTGGTGCTCAGTGTCAGGGGTTACATCTCCGTGCACAGCGATCAAACACCAACGAGAGCCCTTTCCCGGGGGAACTAYGACACACCGCAGCTGTGTGGCCGGCCAGTGCTCGCGGAAGGCTCTGGACACTCCGGACACTCCGGATACTCCGGACACGGGGCTCTGTCCCCACACGGCKCTGTCGCGGTCCCCTCTCCCCTCACGAAATCCCGCCCAAACCCTGCGCGCGCGGCKGTGGCGTCACCGCGCTCTGTGCGCGCGCGCGGCACGCACCCGTGCGTCCGGTCACGTGGTTCCGCCGCGTGTGGCCGCCAGCGGCGCCGGGGCCCGGTCGGGATCGGATCGGGACCGGGATTGGGATTGGGATCGGGATCGGGATCGGGACCGGGAACCGGGGCCGGCTCCGGGATGTTCCGCATCGAGGGGCTGGGGCCCAAGATGGACCCGGAGGAGCTGAGGCGGAAGATGCGGCGCGACGTCCTCGCCTCCGTCCGCAATTTCCTCATCTACGTCGCCCTGCTGCGAATCAGTGAGTGACCGCGTGTCCCGGGATCTCCCGGACCCCCCTTCCCGGGATGTGCCGGTCTCGGCCGGGCAGGGGCACGGCAAGGGCGGCGTCCCGGCGGGGTCGGGGCTGTGTGAGATGCTGACTCGTTGTTTTGTTTCTCAGCTCCTTTCATCCTGAAGAAGCTGGACAGTATATGACCTGTCCGGGCCCGGCGCACCCACCCGTGGAATGACCTGCAGCTGCTCTCCCCCGGGCGCTAATCAAACGCGGGGTCAGAGGCGGACGGCCGGCGCCGAGGGATCCACAATGTCCCGCCTGAGCATGTCCAGCCACGCTGGCACGATGGGCAGCAGAATCCTGGCCGTGCAACGCCCCGTGCTGTGATCGGCGACTGTGGCACAACATTCCCCGTGCTGTGTGAACAAATTCCACGTCCATCCATCGCGTGCTGGCAGCTGTGTGCTGCCCACCTCACCCACATGTCTGTGTGCGACATCCAAGTCTCCCCTGAATCCAGCTCACAAGCGGTTTGATTTGAAATAAACGGGAGAGCAGTTGTGTCACTGCGCCCTGGCTGTGATTTCATTTTTAATGATCGTTAGGTAAG
>NW_026624122.1:21294-22389 GCF_030028575.1 Malurus melanocephalus | reverse complement strand
CCCTGACACTGTGGGGCACCCTGGGGCTGTGGGACACCCTGGGGCTGTGGGACATTGGGGACTGTGGGGCATTGGGGTCTGTGGGACATTGGGGATTGTGGGACATCAGGGACTGTGGGACATTGGGGTCTGTGGGACACCCAGGGGCTCTGGGATACCCGGGGGCTGTGGGACACCCTCGGGACTATGGGACACCCAGAGGGACCTGGAGGGATGTGGTACATCGGGGGCTGTGGCACACCCTGGGGCTGTGGGACACCCTGGGGCAGTGGGACACTCGGGGACTGTGAGACATCGGGGGCTGTGGGGTACCCAGGGACTATGGGACACCCGAGGGGACTCGGGGGGCTGTGGGACATCAGGGGCTGTGGCACACCCGGGGGCTGTGGGACATCGGGGATTGTGGGACATCAGGGACTGTGGAACATCGGGGGCTGTGGGACACCCAGGGACTATGGGACACCCGAGGGGACTCGGGGGGCTGTGGGACATCAGGGGCTGTGGCACACCCGAGGGCTATGGGACACCCTGAAGCTGTGGGGCACCTGGGGGCTGCGGGGCACCCAGGGGAACCTGGAGGGATGTGGCACATCGGGCACTGTGGGACATAGGGGGCTGTGGGACATCGGGGTCTGTGGCACACCCAGGGGCTGTGGGACATCGGGGGCTGCGCTGTCCCAAAGCTGTCCCCTCAGGGGCCGCACTCACTGGCAGACAGTGACATGAGGGCTTGCAGCGGGCGCCAGCCCATCATGCACACCATCATGGCCGGGAAGATGGAGATGGTGTTGCCGGCCATGTACATGATGAACAGGTTCATGGGGATCTGCTTCAGCGGCGCCAGAGCCACATCCCAACAGCGCTGCAGAGACACCGGGATGGCACGGTTATGGGGACCGGGCATTCGGGGGGACCGGGCCGGGGATGTGTCCGGGGTCTGGGGGAGCCGCACGGCCGGGCAGGGCAGGGGACCAGGGCCAGGATCACCCCGCGGGGACCCACGGTGACCACCGACCCCCCTCAGGTGTGCTACGTGTGCCAAACGGGGACCATCCCCACGGGGAGCCGGGATATGAGGGGCAAGGACCATCCCCA
>NW_026624122.1:0-19170 GCF_030028575.1 Malurus melanocephalus | reverse complement strand
CGCCATGTTGGGTGTACCGGCACATGTGTGGCACTCTGGGGCCACCACCTTGGGTGTACCAGCACCTGTAGGATCCTGGCGGCCACCACATTGGGTGTACTGGCACACGTGTGGCACACCGGGAGACACCACATTGGGTGTACTGGCACATGTAGTATCCCGGGCACCACATTGGGTGTACCAGCCTCTGTGCTATCCCTGGGGCCACCATGTTGGGTGTACTGGCACATGTGTGGCATCCTGGTGGCCAGCACGTTGGGTGTACTGGCACATATGTGGCATCCTGGGGCCACCACATTGGGTGTACCAGCACATGTGTGATATCCCCAGGGCCAGCATGTTGGGTGTACCGGCACATGCATGGCACTCCAGGCCGCCACGTTGGCTGTAGGGGCACATGTGTGGCACCCCGGGGGCCACCATGTTGGGTGCACTGGCACATGTGTGGCACCCGGGAAACACCATGTTGGGTGTACTGGCATGTGTAGCATCCTGGGGCCATCACGTTGGGTGTACTGGCACACGTGTGATATCCTGGCAGCCACCACGTTGGGTGCACTGGCATGTGTGTGGCACCCCGGGGGCCACCCTGTTGGGTGTACCAGCACCTGTGGGGTCTCGGTGGCCACCACATTGGGTGTACTGGCACATGTGCGATATCCCCGGGGGCCACCACGTTGGGTGTACCGGCACATGTGTGATACCCTGGGGCGACCATGTTGGGTGTCCCACCACAAGCGTGTCCCAAGGTGTGTCCATGTCCCCCTGCTCTGGGGTGTCTCAGGAGTCAGGGGGCACCACTACACATACCCCCAGGCCCCTGCAGCACTGGACGGACTCAAGACGCAGAGTGAAGGTAAAAAAGGTCCTTTACTGAGTGTTGGGGGCCCAGGCCAGTCCAGCTGCCCGCAGGGCGTCCCCAGGTCAGGACTTGCAGTAGCGGCGGCGCACCGAGTCGCGGTAGAACTGGAAGATGGTGTCGGCGGCACCCTGGGCTGCAGCCAGGCACTGCTGCATCTGCATGGGACCAGAGGTGAGGAGGTGGGGTGCAAGAATCCCCCTGTGAGTGAATCCTGCACCCCAAAACTCCCAGAAGGTCCCTCACCTCCTCCACGGAACAGCTGCCCTTGGTGGTGGCCATCAGCACCTTCCTCTCGCTGCTGCCGATGGCGAAGGTGAGGATGGCACGTGCCTCCTGTGGGGACAGGGGTCAGGAGGGTTTGGGGGACACTTGTAGGGTTGGGCACCCCCTGGGGCTCACCTGCTCCTGCCGGGCTGTGGGGTCGAGCAGCACGCTGCCATCGGGCTGCAGGGCGCAGGTGACCCCGCAGAAGAGCGCGGCGAGGGGCAGCCCTGCGTCCAGCAGCGCCATGCAGGCGGCGTTCAGGCAGCAGGACAGCAGCTGGCAGCGCGTCAAGGAACCCCATAAACCAACAGCAACGAGCCCCCCGTCCCACAGAGCCACCCCATAAAGAGAAGGATACAGAGCCGGCGTCRCTGAGCACCTGCAGCACCAGGGTGATGGCGGTGCGGGGGTGCAGGGCCCCCAAAACCACGGCCTCGCACGTCTGGCGCAGCAGCTGCTCCCGGCTGCGCTCCAGAACACCTGCACAACGAGGAGAGTGTCACACTGCCCCRGGAAAGGGCRCTTGTGACAGGAGATGTAACCCCTGACACAGAGCAGCCAACGAGCTCTCAGTGCTSYCCAGGCATCACAAAGACAAATTCCCGCTGGGTGGAAATGCCCYGTKGAGGGTCAGGGCTGCACAGGAACAGCGATCTGGGACCTGGGGGAGTTTAACAAAGCCTGGGAGGAGGATTTCCCCTGATAGAGGGCACGGGCGGTGCAGAATTGATGGGCCACAAGGACATCGGGCACAGCTCCCGAGATAAGGAACAAACTGCTGAAGGAGCTCAGCGACCGCGCTGGCACAGCCCCGGGTGGGAACGGGGGATTGCAGCGGGGACAGGTCCTGGCACCGACCCAGGGACCCCTGAGCAAACACAGACACAGCACGGCACTAATTAGGGTGAGAGACATGAGGGGATCGTTAACAACAGAAGGTGGAATGCTAATTAATGAGAAAACTATGTAACAAATAAACACGAATGCCTTTGCTTGCCAAAATAATAAAATGATGAAATAATGAAAAAAATGAATATAAATAAAAATTAAAAAATTAATATGAATAAATAATTAAAGGGTTTGGTTGTGATGCATTTGCCACCCAGCAAAATGTAAATGAACTGTAAATAAACCAAACACCTCTTGCAATCGGAGGAAAGGAACCTTTCTGGGGACAGAGACAGCACGGGGGGGTCCCTACCTGGCAGCCCCACCTTGGGGCGCAGCAGCACCTCCAGCGCCGCCCGGTCCGGCAGTTCCTTGCTGATCTTGGCCTCCGCGGGGCCGTAGAGCCCGGCCAGCACCGAGGTGTCACCTGGGGGGACACGGAGAGCTGAGGTGACCATGGGGAGAGAGACCGGGGACCGGGAGCCTCGAGCACCCACAGGAAGGGCTGCCCGAGAGAGAAGGGGAGGGGCAGCGACGGCAGCACCACAAACCATGCAGGAAGGGCTGGGAAGAGATGAGGAGAAAGAGAACCCAGACAGGCCGGGAAGGAGAGCCCCGGGGAGAGAGAGAAAGGCGGGAAAGAGGAGCCCCAGTAAGGAATGAAGGGAAGCGGAACCCCACAGATCCCGCGGGAAGGGAACGCCCGGGGARCAGAGCCCCACACACCCTGCAGGAAGGTGGCCGAGCCGTCGGGCCGTGAGAGCAGCCCCAGCTCGCAGGAGAAGGGCCGTAAGCGGCTCTGCCCGCTCTGTGCGCTCTCCACCGCCATCACCGCCGCCATCACCGCCGCCTTCCCCTCAGCCACCGCCACTTCCGCTTCCGGGGCGCGGGGCAGCCAATCAGCGCCGGCCGTCGGGGACAGGGGGCGGGGCCTGCGTGAGGGGAGAGCGCGGGAAGAGCGCGGCGGCGGCAGAGCGGGGAGAGCGGGCGGAGAGGGCAGGGCTCCTGGCCCCACAGAACTGCCCAGTCCCACAGAACTGCCCAGCGCCCGCTCTTTGCGGGGCCCTGAGGAGTCCCGGACTCAGAGACGGGCTGTGCTGCAGAAAGGAAGGGCTTCCCCTGTCGTGGAGTGCGTGCGGCCGTTCGGAACCCACACCCGTCAGTCCGCGGTGCACCGGGAGCGGGCAGAGCTTGCTGYCGGTCCGTTCTCCATCGTCTTTGGAAAATCTCTGGAGGATCTGGTCTGTGATCCGCCAAAGGCAGAGTGGTGGCGGCTCTCCTGGGGCTGTGGGACACGGGCCAGGGAGACCCTCGTTGCTGTGAGGGGGGATAGCGTCTGCAGGCCGCGGAGATTCGCCCATGGCATTGTTATATTTTTAAATATTTCGACACAGGAGCCTGCCCCTGCCAGCATATGTCATTAATGAGGAGGTTCCTAGATAGGATCCGTCCCACCTGTGACATCTCCCTGGGGCTGGGTGGGACTGAAGGACAGTTCCAAACGTCCCAGCACGTCCCATTTCTGCAGCTGCTGCTCTGTAACCCCTTAATCCACCTGGGAAAAAAAACCAACAACCCCCAAAGCCCTCCCAGTCTCAGCTTCCTCCCTCAGCTCCAGCCCGTGGCTGCTTTTATCCTGGCTCAGTGGATATCCCAGAGTCTCAGAGACATCTTTAAGCCCTACAAATGAGCGCAGGCTGCTTTGTTGTGGCAGCGACTTGGGGACATCATCTTTGGTCTTTTGAGGTTTCCTGGACAATTCCCAGGTCCCTGTTTGCAAAGGACTGATCATTTCCCATCACGGAAACTGAGATGAAGGGATCTGAAACGGGAAGGGAAGCTTAGCTGGCAAAACGGCACAAGAATCTTCCTGTGCACAGCAACTCTGGAGTCAGTTCCGCTTGGCTTCAGGCAGGATCTGCCGGGGCGGTGTGAGCTTGGTCAGCCTGGTACGAGGGGAAAGGAAAGGGCCCCAGGATAAGGGGGACGAGGCTGTGTCAAGGAAACAACCTTTTATCTCCTCCTCCGTCTCCTCCTGACCCCCAAAGAGTGCCGGCAGCGGAGGTTTCTCCTCCTGTGATARCGCTGCCGGATCGCCCGCAGCCGGCGGCTCCTGCCCCGCCGGGGTCTGGAGGGGCCCGGGATGGCCGCGTACGCCTCCGGCACCCGCCGGGGCTGGCTCTGCGGGGCWGGACCGGGCACAGAGCGCAGGTGGGCCGGTCGCCACGAGTGGGTGGGCTCCGGCATGCTGGGCTGGTCCTCCACACGGGGCCAGGCGGGCTCCAGGCTGAGGCTGTGCGTCTGGCTGGGACCCGCGCTGCCGTCCTGCTGGCCGGAGCGGTCAGTGGCCACCACCAGGCTCCCGTTGGCCCCCTGCGAGCACCGAAGGATCCAGGCATCTCTACAGCGGCGCAGGGTGACGTTGATGAGCCCGTGCACCAGCGGTGCTGTGTATTCCCCCAGGTATCTCTGCAGCATGAAGAACAGGATTTCCCTGCTGGGGCCGCACATGCACAGCGTGGAYAGGGCGATGCTCTCCACCTGCCTGGCCTCCCACCACTGCGGGCCGTAGATGGCGTTGAGGCTCTGCCGCAGCCAGGGCCGCACCGGGTCCAGCAGGTGCTCCTGTCCCCGCAGCAGCTCGCCCCACAGGTCGGCGGGGAAGCACTCCCGGCCCGCGTACGGCCGCTCGGGCGAGGACAGCGCTCCCTGCTCGGCCGGGGGCTGCGGCTCGGTGTGCACCAGGCGGAACACGGCTCTCTGCACCCAGCTCCGGGGCCCCGCCGGCTCTCCGGGCGGGAGGAGGATGCACTGCAGGAAATCCCTGGGTCCCAGCACSGAGAAGCGGGCGCTGACCACGGGGCTGGCGCAGTGCGGGCACGTGGGGTCGGTGGCCGTGTAGCGCAGCAGGCAGCCCAGGCAGAACTGGTGGCCGCAGGGCACGGCCTCGGTGTTGCTCTGCACCGTGTGGCACAGGAGGCAGTTCCACTCGGTCTGCGTGGCCTGGCTCACGTCCCGCGGCACTGGGAGCGGAGCGGAGGACAGGATGCTCCCCATTGCTGAGGAGCTGGGGGATCTTGAAGGTSTCTTCCAACCCTGATGATTCCGTGATTCTGCAGTGCTTCCAAAGGGTGTCACACGCTGCAGAATGGAGAGAAGCCATGGCCACTGGCTATCCTCAGGCAGGGAGAGGAGGAAGAAACGCCCAGACCCCTCAAGGACACCCTCCCAACCCACAGATACCCTTTGAGGGATGTCTCCTCATGGAGCTCACCTCGGGTGCTGCCTGGACCAGGCAGGCCCAGGGACGTGGAGTGATGGAATTCCCAGTGGCAGCCCCAACCCACCACTGGGAGATGCCTGGATCGATTCTCTCTCAGCCTTGCTGAGCAGCAGTTCAGTGTTGAGCCACGCAGGCCCTGCTCGTACCCAAACACAATCAATGAGGGCTGTGACATCACAACACATCCCCCACAGATGTCACACTCAGCCACTTGGTTTGTCACCCTCCGCCAGCAGGTGACATCACCAGGGGACAATGGCCCCCAGAGGCATCAGAAGAGGGAAAATACTGCTTCTTGTGTTGAACTTGGGCATTTTCATGTTGCTCTCAGCCTCCTGCATGCGTGTCCGTGTGTCTTGTCCCCAGTGGGGACTGCCAGTTCCAAGCCCACAGCTGTGCACTGAGACAGGGCTGGGTGGTTCTAGGGTGAGCAGAGGGGCTCCCCAAAGGCACCCACAACTGTTTCTATGCTCTGACTGCACCCAGAAAGCACAGGCACCCTCCCGGGCATGCTCCCAAATCTGCTCCTATCTGAAGGTCAGTTCTCTTTTCCCCCCCTTGTAACAGAACATTGCTGTGTCGGGCTGCAGCAATGACAGTTCTTACACCTGCCTTCCTGCCAGCCCTGCCCTCAGCCTCACCTGATGTGTTGTTATTTGGGCACTGGGTAATGGAGCAGCCTTTGAACAGAATAACGGGGGTTTTGTGTGTGTGCACAGGTGGTGTTTGCAGCTGAGAGGTTTTGCACAACAGCACTGCACACTCTACCTCACAGTGCCAGGTGGGATTTGCCAGGTGAGTACTGAATTCTGCTCTAATCCAGAAAAGACCAACACAGCAGCTGCTCGTACCTGCTGCTACTGTAATGAAAGCTGAGAAGATACAACAAAGGAGGGTTGGGCTGCGCTTGCAAGATAAAAATCAGTATTTCGTGCCTTGTTACTTGCACTGGGGGCACCCCAGAACAGCCCATCCAAAGCACCCTGGAAAGGAGGAAAAGGGTTGATGGTCAAAGCCAAAAACATTTTGATTGCTGTAATGAGTATAGCAGTAACAGAATTCTGGGTTTAGGGGAAAGGCAAATTAAATGGTGATGATGGTTAGATGATTAGACTAGATTAATTATTAGATGAAAAGACTACACCTGTTATTTGAAAGGGGACAAATCCAGAGTTTAGTAGCATTAATCCAACGCCAGGGTGGATAAACATGTGTTTTCTCTCACTAAACTGGCTGTAAGCAAACGTGCATCACACAGAATTGATTTGGTTGCCTTTTTTTCCTGTGGTATTACTAAGCACAGCACTCGATCATGTGTCAGTTACCAAACACAGGATCAGTGTTTCCCCCCAGCAACCCAGGAGGAGCTGCATGTTACACATTTAACTTCCTACAAAGTAAAACTTTCGCTTGATTGTTGCCTTTCCCCCTCAAGTTATGAAAATATCCTTCTGAGAGGAATACAAAATAATCTGTGGTGCAACATATATTCAACTTATAAAGACATGAAAATCTTTTATATATCTTCTGTAAGGCAAAGTACAAAACAGTATTAATACAGTAGGAGCTTCCTTTACATCATGAGCTTGGGACATCAAACTTTTTAAGTGAAAATTTCCAAACAGCATTTTTTTTTTTTTCAAATTGTGAATTTGAATAAACCTTTCAAATGCTGATAACTTATGGAATGCGTGCTGCACAATTGCAAAGTAAATTAAAATGTGTAAAACATAAAAATAACTTAAGACTGACACCGCTAATCTATAGTCTCTTTCAAACCGATTTCAGTCATTTATTTCTCTCTCGTTATTGCCCTAAGGCGATGTCATGGCTCAGGAGAGGCAGGAAACAGCTTGTACCTCAGTGCTCAGCCCAGGCTGACCCTGCAGAGTGCAGAGGATGCCTGGAGCTGTCTCGATGCTCACACAGCAGATGTAGACTCAGCTCACAGCCCCGTGGTGTGGCTTAAGCAGCCCTGCTGGGCAATCACACCGCGCTCCTCAGCCAAGGCCTTGGCAGCACAGATCGCTCGTGGGTGTGTCCTGGTCCCTCAGTCACTGTCGTATTCCTCGATCTGTAATTCCTCTTCGTCCAGGATGGCCTGAGCTGTGACAGGCTGGGGCTGGCTGCCAGGCAGGTCACTCGTGCTGGACTGGCTGGAGGGGAGTGGGAGCCCCTCGGGATCGCCATCGGCACTGTCCCCATCCCACTGGAACAGCTCTGGCACCCCAGGGTCTTTGTCACCCAGAGCTTCCAGCTTTAGCCTGCAAAAGCACCAGTGCAGCAGGGCATGACCATGAGCTGCTGTCTCACAGCCAGGGCTGCCAACAAAACCTTGTTCCCTCTGACAGAGCCACTTTAGGGATTGTTCAGTAGCACAGATTATTCCCTATCAGGATTCCTGAAAGGTGCAAATACCTACATTTCTCTGAACAGACTGTTTTCAGCAGGAAGTTACCCCTCAGATCAGACTTTCAGTGCTAAACCCCCAACTTATTAATGCAGATACAAAATGTCAGTGTCCAAAGAAATGCTGCATGGAAACTTAAAAGGAAGTTACAATTCATTTGAGAAGCTTCATACTTTGTGGCTCGGACCAGGGGGATTACAAAGGAATACAACCCTTAGGGACACTCTCCTTCCTCTCTGTCTAGCAACCAAAATGGCTTTTAATTCAACAGGTGGGGAACAGGCTGGTTTTTGGAAATACAGCTTGGAAATTCACAATTGAACTACACAGCAACACCAAGCACAAGTAGGAGATGCTTTGTCAGGTGCTTGAACAAACTGTCCCGGTTGTCTCACTGCAGCTGTGAACATGATTCTTTGCTTAAGTTAAAACACCTCCTAAATTCCAGAGGTGTTAGAGCTATAGAAGTGCAGCTCTGAGGGTCTCCTGGTGCAATTGAACTCTGTGATTCAGAGAGCTCACGAGAATCACAACAGAGCACCTCATGCTCTGTCACCCTGAGCCCTGCACACACAGCCCATGAGGAAAGCACTGCAGTTTCACAGGGGAAAAAACCTGGGTTTTCAGCATTCAGTAGCTATAGCCGGACTAAAACTCATGCATTCTGAATGAAGGTTTACTCCAAGTAGCCTTACAGGCAAAACTTTGACAAAATAAAATAAAATAAAACCAGTGCAGCTATCTAATTTTAAATTTTATAACTCATTAAATAAACTTGAAAAAATACTTTCCACAGGGATACAGTTTGTTCTAAGGAAGTAAAAACAGTTCCCCATTACATTTTCTTACCCTTCTAAGACTCAGGTGAATACAGAATTTCCTGTCAAACTTCCAGATTGTTTTGTCTCATAATAAACAGTAGGCAAAAGACACCAATCCCTTTGCATCAATTCACTTCTATTCCCACATAAATGAATTAATAGCAAAGAAAGTATTTTATTCAGACCATGCACTAGAGACACAGAGATGCCTAGGAGAGAGCTAATATTTGATACAATGGAAAAGAAAGCTAAACAAGGATTAGAAGCAAGACTTGAGTAAAAACACTGCTACAACACTGTAATTATAAATAGATTTGAACTGGAAAAAGGGGAAAAATTATCATGCTGAGGAAATGTCACATCACAGACATATGTGASRAAAGGGCTCTCTATGAAAGGGTTCTTCCCCTTCACATATTAAAGTAACAGTCTCACTTTCTTTAAGTACAGACAGAAGTTCAGCTTACCTCCCAAAATGTCTTTTCAGTGGCAGCCTCCCCACGTCTTGGATAAAAGCAATCTGAGCTAAGAACAAAGAACACCAGTATCATATTAGGTAGATCATAATTAACAGATAATTGAACATACTTGAAAACAATTAATGACCTTAGTTAAGCATTCCTGTATAGATCTGAAATACTTTAGATACCAAACATATTTATAGATGGCCTGCACACAAACCCCCAAAACCATGACATTTATCCCCTGTGTACTTCTCATGCAGAGCATAAAGAGCATTCCACAGCCTACAAAACTCACTCATCATGTTAGTTAAAACATGATGCTTCTTCTTAGAAACAATTAACAGCACAAGTGACCCAGCTAAAAGTAATTTTTGCATTATGTACCACACAAAGTAAATTTTTCTGCTTGATCTGTTGGCTAATGGATTATCTCAGATTTAACTATTTTTTTTTATACACTGCACATTTGATTTTTGCTTCTTTTATCTCTTAAAGGCTTTTTAAGGCATTGTAAGTCTTTTGACATTACTGGAAAGATATCAGTAAATTCTTTCTCCAGCAAATATAATAGAAGCCCTAAGCCTAGAGAACAATTTAATTAGTAAAGTTTGATCAACTGGATCAGGGCAGCTTTAATTTTGGCTGTGGTACTGAAAGCATCTTTGGGCATCACCTACATAAAATTTACCATGAGAATGTTTTCACTGTGGTATTAAGGTAAAAGCACAGACAGTTCTGACATTTTGGCTTATGAAATTTGTCAGTATGTTTCAATTGCAAAGATGAAGAGTTGCACCCATCTTACCTTGGTTTCTCATTGGGTTTGCTAACATAGCAAGGTAAGGCAGCAGCTCTGTCTGAAGGCACTCAGGTGGTAAACAGAAGCTTGAAAACAGAGATTTTGCAGCAAGGCAATTTTCCTGATACTGTAAGAGTTGCAGGGTGAGGCAGGAGGGGAGCAAGAAACACAAGTAAAAAAAATGATAAACCGTTATTAATGTAACTATTCTGTACCATAATACACAGACTTTCGTCCTGCCTGCTACAGGATGACTACTCACAAGCTACTGAAAATGACACCACAAGATAAGCACATAGCAATCATAAAAATGGTAAAATCCTTCATTTTTGCCTTTTACTGGGCATTAAAATTAAAAAAAAAAAAATTTGGTCCTTGATTACAGAATTTCCTACCCATGCAGGCCAATGCTTTTTGCCAAGAAGAGATGTTTGAGTTCAAATGTAAAAAAATGCCAAGACCTGCTGTTCCTCCTTAACAAGCCGTATCTGATAAACACATAAACCATAACAGCAGAAATTTGTTATGTTTACGCAGCAGTTCAATGTGCTTTAAAGTGTACAAAATCAAATTCTAGAAATAGTTCATAGTATTTCAACACCAGTTGTCTCTCTGTTAATTTAGGATTACCTCTCCCAGGAGCATGCCAGCTTGGACACAGGAATCAGACATTGTCAGAGGCCTCCAATCTTTTTTTTTTTTTATACTAAAGGAGTGATTTAAACTGCCCTTCAAGCAAGTTCTTCTTAGAAGCAGATCATATCAAAACAAGGTATTTGACAAGTTTAGCACTATGATCAGATTTCATCTATGTAACTCAATAGTCATAGCTTGGGTGGGAAAAAAAAACCCCAAAATCAAGGCTTTACCTTTTTATTGATCAAAAACCACTGGGGTTTATGTAAGGGTCGGAATCCCTTCCCCCCGTGCTGGTGGGCAAAGGCTCTGGAGGTGTTGGAGTGGATCACCCCTCGGGTGGCCACAGAGGCACTGTAGCTCTCCATCACAAGCCGTGTCTAAGAGAGAAATTTGGCCTCATGTGAGCTCAAGGCAGTTCATTTGAACTGAAACACACTCAGTAACTGCAGTGGGACAATGTGCACAGCATTTCAAAGTTTAGATTACTGTGAAACGTTTATTCAAAGCAGCTGAGTAAAAAGGAAATAGCTGAATCCTTCAAGGAAAAGGCATAAGGGGACACACAAATTTTTATCAGGAACATATTCTACTAAAAATACTTTGTAGAATATCTTACAAACACTACAACCCACTAAAATAAAATGCTGACAGAAGCGGACAGCATGTTGGCTCTGCATCTCTTCTGCATCTGATGTACTTTAGCATTCATTAAGAATTTGTGTCACTCACACCCTAAGTTTGCAGCAAACATTTAAAAACACAACAAAAAGTCGAGAGGCTCAATGTTGAAGTACTTAAAAACAAGTTTGTGCCCATGAAAAGATGACACTTACACTCCAGTTACTACAAATGACATCAGCAGTGCTCAAATATTCACTGGCTCTCACAACATCATCTATATCAGAAAAAAAGTCCAGGTAGTTCTGGTGAAGGTATAGATTGAACATGCTTCCAGACATGTGTGATTTTTCCACAATATCCTGTTAGGAAAAAGAAAAGGAAAGTTTTCTGTTAGGAAAAGAAAAGAAAAAGGAGATTTTACGACTGAATAAAGAAAAGGATCCTATATATAACAAGCTGTGATGTATCTAGGTCTGGGGGCTGGAACATAAGGTGTGTGCAATGATGCTCAGACACCACAGAGTTTGCTCCACGGGTCCCTTCCAAGTGAGTTACTCAGTAACTCAGACTGAATACACACCGAGATCAGTAACAATTGGATTGTTTCAAACCCAGCTGAGTTCACGCAGCCGCTGCACAAGTACCTCAGGCTGAATGAGCAGTGTGTCCCGACGGTGCTCGGACAGGTGAGCAGGCAGCTGAGGGGACTCTGCTTCTGACACTGCTTCTCCTGAAAAGGATTGCACAGTCTTTAGCTTTTATGTTCAGAAATGTTGTTAGCAACTCTCAGCTCCACCAGCAGCTAAATTATAGCATTCTCTGTTCCCAGAAAGCTCTGGCACAGGCACAAGTATTTAATTATTACAGTCAGTATTACACAGTCATTAACACACAGAAAGTTGCAATAAGCTTCATACAACAAATTTAATCTAATTATTCATCCAATTATTTAATCTGACTATTTGCCTCATCTCACTCCTTCTCTACAGTTGGTTTTGGATCCAGTATTGTGAATTACTATCAAGCTGTGCACAGCCAGTGGCATTAGGGACCCTGACTCAGCTGATTTTTTTATTGACCAAACAGCCCAGGCAGAGGCCATCCAAAGCCTTACTTTAGCAACTCCAGATATTAGCATGCTTTGCCCACTAAAAAGCAGAATAAGTCAAAGTTTTCTTACTTTTGCTATAAATTATTTTCCCCAGAGCATGGAAAAGAAAGATGGATGCATCTTTGCCACCAATAGCTTGTATGTCCTGATCTTCTGAGGTATCACATTTACTTTTCTTTCTTACTTTGGATACTTCCGCTTCTTCACATTTTATCGTGGAGCTCTTTTTCTTCTTTGACCAAAATTCTTTCTCCAATGAGCAGTCTATAAATAAAATAAAAAATAACATCAAGACAAAGCACATGAATGTGCAGAAATTTTATATTATGTTTCTACTGATAATGTTCTATGTGAACAAACAGTAATAATAAAAGGAACAGAACAGGTTATATAAATGGGAATGCTAATAAAGAACTCATTTATTAGATTCACAACCCACTCACCTAAATTAGCATCATTCATTACCTTCATTCCACTTCTGTCCCTTAAGCGACAGCTGAGGTACCAAATACTTTTTGGAACAATAAACAGCAGTTTTTTTTAAAAAAAGCATTCAGACTTATCCCTTCTAGTTCTGATATGTTCCTGGCTTGACTATGTTTAGAATTTCACCTTTGCAAAGCCAAAATACAAATGCATGTAAATTATATTTCAGTTGCATCCTGTTTACTTGTCAACTTGTCCTCCATTGGCATTATCTGTACAATACCTTCTCTGAAATACAGGGTGGCAAAGAGAATTTTCCATTTAGGTGATTCCTCCAACAGCCTACTATCTTGCACAAAGTTTTGAGCCTCATGAAATAAAACCCTTATTCTACTCTAAGCTAACAAACTTGAAAAACTTCACCCACAATTTGTTTTGTGGCATTTGAATGTTCCTTACTGAGCTAAAATAAATTAACCCTTAGGTATTTATTTTTCACTTCTCCCACAATTCCTCGGATCTATTTTATCCATCAATAGTGTAGCAAAGTGAATGTATCAATTATGCTTACATACATACACACATGAAGAAATAAACCTTACATACATAAAACCAAATGCTGCGTGTTCACAAGACCAAAAAGGAGATGGGATGTCTCCCAAACTTGCAAAATATCATTGGCTACCAATCATTCACCTTAGTGAAACACCTACAAACCAGTTATTTTAAGATTATTTAGATTTTCTGGAGGATGTGTCTGGCAGTGAGAAACTGCAAGTTTTTTCTCAGATAACACCAATCCACTATTCATTCATACCAATGACATCATCACCACACTGAGAGCAATTCTCTATTTTTCTGATTAACACAAAATAATCTAAACTCGGTATACCTGAAGACATCATCAGAATAATTGACCTTTAATGTCTGCAAGTTAAATGTAGAAACTTTACYKTYTGCCTTGTGTAATTAAACTAAGACTGCCCAGTTAACTTCAATATACCCTAAAACTCAAATTACAACCCTCCCTYTTAAAGAAATGACTTGAAATTACCTTTAATCTTGTATTCCATGATCGCATTTTCTAATTGCAAAGCAAATGGGAGATAAAGGGGTGTGACAGAAACTGTATCATTGCCAGCTCTACCACATTTAGCATGAGGAAAAATAATGAGTATTTCTCCATATTTTTCTGAGTTGAATATAAATGATGTCACCATTTCACAGTCCTTACAATGAACAACACATGCCAGAGTACTGCTTTTCAAAATGTACATCCTTAACAATTACTGACATGTAAAATGCTCAAACAACAAGAAATTTAGGAAATGCAACAACCAACCAATGAAAATATTCTCTTTAAACTAAAGTTGCACCGTAACTTTGAACAGCAAACACAAATAGCAAAGATACCAGGAAGAAAAGAGGGTATTTAATTAGATTATGTCAGCACATGCAGACATGTTGAGGTTTAATTTAACCCCAGCCTGCAAAAGCTGAGCTCCACCCACTCCCCACACACCCTGGGTTTACTCCTGCTCCACAGATGGGTGTCAGGAATGTTCCTGCAACTCACTCAACTGCTCTGCAACTCTGAACAGAACACGTTTTCAGCAGAAATGGTCACAGTATCACCTCACTTGAAAAAAAAAACATAGCTTTTTACCTTTCATAGAGGAAAACTGAAGACTGTTTATTGCACTTCTTATGTCGCCTGAACAACCTTTGCAAAGCAGCTCCAGAGAACTTCTATCAAGGGTGTAACTTTTCTCTCTGTTCTACAGGGAAAAACAGCATTCAAAACAATACAAAAGCAGGAAAAGGAGTATTTGAATAAGTGGTCCCAACTCTGACTATAAACAGATATGAGTATCCACTATGTGCTCAAACCACATAATACTGCGAACTTTAAAAAACCTAATTAGTTTAAGCACACTGCCACATTTTATACAGCACTATTAAAGAGAAAAATCCATGTAATTCTTTGCAAATTATCACTCAATTTGATATTTGATTGTAATCAAAACACTACAGGAATAATACAGGATTAAGGTTCATAACCTCTACTGGCCTTGATGGATACAAGGAAGATTATATCTCTTCCTAATCTTTGTTTCATTTCTATAGTTACTGTACTAAACAGAGTAATTCTCAGAAGCAACTTTGTAGATTTAGACCACAGATCAAGTGAAACTAATCTTGAAAACAAGGTATCTTTTCAGTTTGTTTCTTGCCTTCTGTCCCTTGCCCTGGGAGAATGGGTTTTTGGGGAGATGAGGGGGCTCTACTACCAAAGATGAAAAAATACAGTAAAAAACCCCATTTACATTTCAGATGTAAAAGTGTGAAACCTTTTGGTCTCAAAACTGCACAGAAGTTATCAGCTTTGACAACTTACCATACTGGCTTCTGCTGCAGCAATTCGATTAAGAACTTTCATCATGTTTGTTGGTGCAATAGGCTTGAAGCTGTTGAATTTCATTAAAAAAAAATTAGTTTCTACACTCTCAGTTATTTGAACCACATTTTAATAAGATGAAAGACCTTACCTAATATTGAATATACACAGCTCCTCCAGAATTTCTGTGGGGAACAGTGACCTCTGGTTGCTGTCTCCACTGAAGTTATCTGAGATTATAAAGACCAGGGGGCACCTGCTTGTACGAACAAATCTCCTGAATTTCAAAACAACAAAGCATGATGAGAATCAAGCTCCGGCTTACTGCAACTGGCTAAAGCTGAAAATTAAAAACTTCAACTGGCTAAAGCTGAAAATTAAAAACTTATTTGCCACTGACCTCAGGATTTCATGCAGACTGCAAGGCTCTCGGTAGAATTGGTTTGGAATGTCCTGTCCAAAACAAAGAGCTGCTGTCATTACATTCAGATGTAAATACTCTTTTCCACAGATTGATGGTCATGGAACACTACATTGCCACACATTTTTAATTCCTGGTTTGCTTGCTGTCAACCACATTTTAATGCAGCTGACCCTGGAGACAGTCAGAGGGGCAGCAGGGGCAAAAAAACACCCAAAGCATTTATTACAGAAAACAATAATCCAAAAAGAAATGTCGAGCTTCCTGAATTCTACAATACATCGCTTCACCCTGCTACAATTTCTGCTTGTTTTGGTCCTCAAGGTTGACAGACAACGTGACTGTCAATTTCTAAAATTCTTGTCAGGAAAAGAACTGAAAAGCTCAGGAAGAAATTGGTATTGAAACACACTTGTGTTGAAGTACAAATAAAGCCTTGCCCTGTGCCTGCCCCCAAACCCTCAGCTCACACCTCTCCCCTAAACACCACCCGTGTAAGAACAGGGAGTTAAGTGTTTTAAATTTAACTGTTCCTGCTTGTGTTCATTCTCCAGTGTCCCCTACACTCTCCTGCATCCTCAAAGAACAGGAGTAGTGGTGTTTTTTCCACTCTTCCTGTTTATACACACACTTGTTTCTAGAAACTTGACCATCCAGAAACGTGGGAATGAATCCTCAATATTGTTTGGATTTTTTTAATACTCTTACATATTTCTGTGCTCAAGCCAGACTCCCATTTTTGTCTGACTCTTTCTCTGTGGTGTCACTACAGGCAGGACGTGGCTCCAGACTGCTCTAGACACTCAAAATGCAATGAAGAACAACTGCACTAAAGCAGACTAACTCTGAAAACACCAATCCAGCATCTTAAGCTAGTTAGCAAGTCAATCTTACAACAAAAGGTACTGTTTTCAACACAATTTCACAAATTTTCACTTACTTCAACAAGAATAAGCTTTTTATCATTTTCTGAGGACTCCCCAAGCATCTGAAGTTTGTTATACTTATTTGCTCTTAATAGAAAATCTTGAAAGAGAGCTGCTTGGGCCTGACTCGGAAACGTATGAAAATTTGAGTCTGAAAAAGAAAACTAATTAAAAATATGTATTCTGTATTATATCAAGTAAAATATAAATACCCACACGAACTAACACCCACCCGTGCCATTTTCTGACAGCAGCTCTAAACAAGCCCTTTTTGCAAAAATGTGAGAAACACATCAGAATTTTTAAAGGGGAATAATTCAGCTGATGACTCAGACAAAGATACTTACCTATTTTCAGTTATTTGATTCAAATTATATCCAGGCTATTACAGAGCTCTCTACACTGATTTGAACTGTCAATTATTTTTGAGTAGACACTGTAAAAAAACTTGAAACACCTTTCCAGATAAAAGCAACAGAAAGATTCTTATTAAACACTGTGGAATGAACTTACATGGATCTGATTTCATACTTGAGACAGAAAAGAAGCAAAAATATATAAAGGATATAAAGCCCACAAAAGTAAGTGGAAGAAGAAAAACAGAAAAATCCCAACACACTTACCATGGTCAAGCATATTTTTCAAGTCTTCCTTTGTGAAGTCTAAGGAGAGTGGATTGGTCCATTCCTGCACCTGAAGGCCAAGATCTTTGGCTAGAATTTGCAGAGTTGCAGTTTTTCCGCTGCCAGGAGGGCCAGTCAGCAGCAAGATAGAACCACCCTGACACAGAGATACAAAATAAAACCATAAATGTAATAAGAAGAGACTGACAGTCAGCTGAAGATCAATATAGGTTGAATTTCTCCTATAGTTTCTCTGGTAATGAACCTCTTTCCCTGTGAAAGCCAAGGCACACATTTTGTGCTGTTAATTCACCTGCTGAGTATTCAGACAAAGAGAACCAGGACAGAGCCTTGCTCAGTTCCTAACATCCCTGGTAACAAACTGCATGTGATTGTGCCAACACAACAGACACCAAACTGGAGAACCAGCTCTGGAAAACACGAGGCAAGGCTATTCTAGGCAATTTCTGCCTCTCTAAGAATGCCACTTACCAATCAAGATTAAAAACAGATTAATGTTTCCTGTTACACCAGCTCAGAGCAGCTGGAAATTTGTCATGAGATTTACAAATTAACCTGAGAGAGAGAAAATGCTGCTTGAAGCACATTCTGAAGAGTTGTGAGTTATGACTGAAGCGTTGTGAATTATGACTGGATGCCAGAAAATAATTTTGCTGAGCAAAATCAGAATCCACCAGGTAGCAGCACAAGTCCAAAAAAAAAGGAAAACCTCTAACCTATGCTCTTAAAGAACCTTTTACAATGAAAAAGATACACAATCACTATGTCTCTAAGTTGAGATTTTTCCCTGAACTTGAAAATGCCTCCAGTTTGTATGGTTTGATATCTTTATCTGCTGATTTTAGCAAGTTTACCTTCTTTGGCTGACCCTGAAATACGTGTGTTTTTAACCAGGTTTCAACCTCTTCAATCTTCTTCTTTTGCACAGCAAGGTCATTCTGAAAGGTTAAACATGTGAAAGTTATACATTAAACTCCTGGTTTCTAATAATGAGAATGAAAATTAGAATAAATGCTGACTAAAATATCAACAGACACGTTGGTGTATATTCTAGTTGGTGTATATTCTAGTGTGCTATGAAAACAATGCCACAGTAAAGGATGATCATTTCAATCTGCTGCCTCAGACAATCAGTATTCCATTCTTTGTAGTCAGAAAATAATGAGCTATTTATTATTTTTTTATGTAATAACACTACAGTATTGTCTGTTTGTGCAAAGATACTTCACAGCTATTGCTGGAACTGGACYTTTTWACTTTTTTTACTCTAAYACTGCACARGTTTTTGRAAYWTTTGCMAATCCCACATTGGAAGCTGACAGGAAACAACATTTCCTCAGCAGAGTTTCCTCCTCAGGAAGCCTGGGGGAACAGATAAAGAGCTTGTTAAAGCCTGGCTTTATGCACTGGCAATGAATGAATAACCCAGAGCCCTTTTGCTTTCCCAGGACATGGTGAGAGCTTGACCAGCACAGTTATGGACAGGAGCACAAATGTCACTCTGAGTGGCACTCAGAGCAATTGTCACACCTGAGTTTCAGGTTTGTATCTCTCCACCCACGGCAGCAGCTCATGCTGGCTCTGGCTGTGCCTGGTCCTGGCACAGGGCACATCCACAGCAGAAGGCTTTGCTCTTTTCCTGGGAGCAGCTCTGGCCTTGCTGCTCTCTGTCACGGGGGTTGGGTGCTCCTGTTTGTGCCCATGGCCTCGGGCAGAGCGGCCTCTCAGCGGCTTCACAGCAACAGCAGAGCAGGGAACACTTGTGCTCCCAAAGAAGTCATCAAATGAACTCGCCAGCCAGTCTGTCACCTGCAGGAACACAGATCTATTGGTAGTTATGCCAAGAAATGGGAGATTTTTATCAATTGAGTGTCCAAGGCCAGCTTGGACAGCAATTGGAGCAACCTCAGACATTGGAAAACGTTCCTGACATGGCAGGGGTGGCACTGGATGATTTTATGGTCCCTCCAAATGTAACTGCTCGGCGATTCTGTGGTAATTCACTACAAAAAAAACAGCTGCATTGTTGTGCCAAGAGTATTTTGCAGAAAAATGGCAAATCTGAAAAAGTCAAGAACTCCACAAACACACATCCAACCCAACAAATTAAAACAGAATGAAAAAGCAGCATCAGCTTTCTCAGACCATGAAGGTCATGCTCGCAGTCTCTCTGTGTAGCTTTCAGCATGTGGC
>NW_026624121.1:135147-165285 GCF_030028575.1 Malurus melanocephalus | reverse complement strand
TCACCCTTCCTGCTCTGTCTGCCCTGGGTTAAACCATCAACTGCCCTGCTCAGGCAGAAGGAATAACTCTCTGTTCCAAAAAGGACAGGGGCTGAACTTAGGACTGGGAATGCCCAAGTCCAGCTGGAAGCCCTGCCATGAAACAGTTCCCACCCTGGAGTGTGTCAGCCCTGGAAAATGCCACTGGGAAGAGTTTCACAGCAAGCACAACCCCCAGAACCCTTGTGCTGAGTGCCAGGGCACTGGGCACTCCAGGGCACTCAGGGCTGTGCCACTGAGCCAAGGTGCATCCTGGCTTCCAATTCAAATCCATGAACAGAACAATAGGAAAACCTGAAAAAAACAGTGGAACTAAAAATGTAAAAAGTGCAAAAATACTTCCCAGCCTTAGCTGGTCTATGAGGCACTAGAATAAAATGTTTCATTGATAAATTAGAGGCTGCCAGAGAGCTGCCCCTGACTGGTAATATTAAACACAGAGATGCTGCTTCAGTAAATCACAGGGTTGCCAGCAAGGCAGAGTGGTACCTCCTTAATTACAGCACTGTAATTAAAGCAGTGAAGTCTCCTTGGTGTGCAGAGGCAGATATCWGCACAGATTATCCTACAGAGAATATGAGAGGAAAAACTGTCTCATTGCTGCTTTTTCAGCTCTGAAATTGCCTGTCAGGCAGCCAGCAGAGGAGCCATGCCCCTACAGCTGGGGGCACCTCAGCTCCCTGCCCTCAGCCTGGCCTCGCAGCTGAGCCAGGAAGGGCTCCTCAGCTTCCAAGGCTGAAACATTCTAATTTACACATGTTTTTTCAGTAGAAACCTCCTGAAAGCAGAGCCTCCACATTACAGGTAGGCAGATTCTGGCACCTCTTTATTCCTTTTGAGCTCCTTAGCCATCCAAACCACAATTATAAAGGTATCTTGGACACCACACCACTCTCCACAGAGGTTCAGACTGACAGAGGCTCCCAGAAAGAAAATTCCCACAAGACAGAATTTTCCCTCAGTCCCTTCCATGTTAGACCCTTCACAGATTAAAGAAAACAAGGCCCAACATTTCATGCCAGGTTTATTTAATCCTTCTGGACAGCCCTGGGGCACATTTCTGCCAGACAAGAGGCAGCTGAGGTAAAGGCACCAGTTTCACAGTGTTTCTCCAAGTGTGGTAAAAAATAGCTTTGAAAAGTTTCTTTTCCAAGAGGGGACCTTTCCATCCTGGAGCTGCTTCACTTTGGCAAGAAGCACAAAGAGAAGGGAGCWGTGCCTTGGGCTCTGAGCAGCTGRGCTGCAGATACAGTCCAATTTCTCYAATGAAGCTTAATTCATCAACACTTCTATTTCCCCTGGATATAACAAACTTCTGAGTTACTCAGTCTGAGGGATTCTCTGCTCACTCACTCGCTGGACAAAATGTAAAGCAAAGGATTTCTCTGAGAGGAAGAGATGATGTTCTGATGTGCCCATGAATTCACCTGTGTGGGAAGTGCCCTGGCTGATCACACTGACACACACTGTGTTTTTATCTGAGAGTTGTGACAGTCCCTGGGGTTTGTGGAGCCACTCTGGAGGTGGGAAGGAAGCAAATGTGTCCTGTCTGAGGACTGCTGGACAATGACACCAACAATCCAAGTTTCCAATGTGACACAACATCCTCCATGCAAGGCAGAGCCAACAGGCACAGCCAGAGGAATGGAGGTGATGCTTGCAATGCACCTTGCACTGGATTTACAGAAGTAAATAAAGAATGAGGAGATTTTGCAGCATAAAAATTGCTACAGCACTGATGTGTCATGTGTGAAAGTTCAATTGAATTTAGCTGGAGTCAGTACAGAAAAATTGTCCCTATGTATGTAAATGCTCTGAGTATCTGTGAGATTCCAGCAAAAAAAACCCCAAGTGGATACTCTAGGAGTTCTGCTCGAAAGATCCCAAGGAAATGTATTATTGTATTCTGAAAATGTGGAAGGAAACTTTTTAAGAATGAATTTAATTTTATTGATACACTGATACCCTTGTTTTAAAGAATTCAAAGTGTGCTGTGAGCCCTTTGTTGTCATGGCCCTCTCAGAAAGAGGATTAGCCCAGGCTTGGGAAATCCCAGTACAAGAGCTTTTGGGTCTGGAAGGCTTTTCTCATAATCCCTCACCCTGTATTTTCCACCTTGCTTTTTCTCACAGTGTGAAGCAGCAGTAGCAAGCACCAAGGGCACAAAAGCATGGCTGAGGTACAGAGGAGTTTCTCTCACTGGAAGGAGACAGGGACTCATTTCTTCCCAAAGCCCCAGCTAACACCTCATCAGTGCCCCTTCAGGAGGTCTGAAAGGTGTGAGTTGTCAGCCTGTGCTTTCAGCTTCTCCCACTGACTGAGTTTCTTCTGACARTGCCAGMCCACAGCCYGTGTGCTGGGGACACCACACTCCAYGTGAGCTGTGAACTGCAGATCCTCTCCCAGCAAAGCYTCAGCAGGAATTCTGCTCACACACTGTAACTGTTTCCCATCACAAGGAAACCACATCACATGCAACATTCCAGACAGCAATGAACATTCTATTACTTCTTTATATACAAGGAGATATTAATTAGAAATTCCTATTGAGCTATAGTCATAAATAAGAAATCATCTGAGCAATGATACATTTTCGGCCCTGATTCTTTGCTCTTTCCCGTTTTTGTGAAGGTGAAAGCAGATGTCCATGACCCTGATTTCTGTGTTATTCTACAAGGCTTTCTTTATGGTCTGAATTAAGTCTAGGGACTTGGAACCCCRAAGGAAAAAATATATATGGGAGCACCTGAGGAAAGCCTTCAGATTTGTGTTTCTTCCCTGGAGGTGAAGTGGAGTTTTGCCCAGATCCCCTCAGCAAAGGCACAAGTGGCTCCAGAGTTACCAGGGTGGCTGCAAACCTCACTGGCACACGTGTCAGCGTGCTGCACTATGGAAATCAGTAACCATTTACTGATTTTTGTGGAGCTCTCCTTCACTGGGAACAGAGAGCAGAGACTGCWGAACCATTTCAGAGGGACTCAGTGCAGGATCCGGGATCAGCTCAGTCTGAGCACAGAGAGAGAAATGAAACCACTGAAAAGYTGTATAAAGAGGTGGCAAAAGGAAGGTCCTGTCCTACCCTGTGATGAGAAAGAGATGGTTTGTGGCTCTCAGCCCCGCTGCCTGTGAAGATTTCCCCAGGCTGACCAGGAGCAAAGGCTTCCTGCAGCTCACAGAGGGAAAATCAGGGCTTTGGCTGAGCTCCAGAACTCACACCTCCAGTGGAGCTCTCCAGGTTGGTCTGCTGCTCTGAGGGTGCCCACAGGTCTGAGAGCAGCAGGAACCTGAAAAGCTGCTTTGTGCTTGGTGAGGGGGTTCTGTGCAATCCACATGGGAAATCTGGCCAACAATCCAACTGCAGGAAGAAAATGCATCTTCCAGGCTCCCACCATAAACTATTTTTATTATTATTATTGCTACCACTAATTAATTTCTATMATTTTGAGGAGAAATTGCCTCCGAGGCATTGAGAAACAGCTTCCTGCAGGCTCTCCTAGGRTGAGGCCCAAAGCACAGGCTTGTGGCAGAGGTGTCCCTTGTGCCCTGGCTGTTACCTGTAGTAACTTACTCCTGGGTGTAAAAGCATCGGGTGCAAGGGGAGGGTGCCACTTGCAAATCCCATCTTCAAAGGTCATGGCATGAGCCGAGCAAGGACCCCTGATCAACCCAAAACTTCTCCTAACAAACCCCAGAAGCCATTCCTYCAGCCCCAYRGCAGATTCCAGGCCATGCACCTTCTCACTTCTGCACACCTGACACTGCTGAGCTGCTAAAAGGATAAAATCAACACCCCAGACCTGTGAGGAAAGCAGCACCTACTTGTGGAAAGAGGTCAGCCTCTTGAGCGTGGAGAGCACGTTGTAGATGTCATCGTCATCAGCTTCTTCTCCCTGCAAGGGAAAGGCAAAGGGAAAGGAACCCTTGAGGAGACCCCAGCAATCCAGCCCTGAGCTGCACAGGCAGCAGCAGCTCCTGGGGGTTTATGCAGATACCAAAACCAACTTCAAATTCTCCTGTGACTTTTACCTAGATTCTGTAGTATTTAAGTAACCACTGCACTGCATTAAAAAATAAGCAAAATTATCTGACAAGTATTCAGCATTCTCACTGTGTTAATGYCCAAAGCACTATCCTTTAGCAGTAGACATCATTACCAAGACCAAAATCAGAGTTCTATCTCATTTTACAAAAAGGACTGACCCATCAGCTTTAACAACCAGAGCAGGTGAACATGCTACAACACCATTTTAGTATTTCCTGCAAACTAAACAACAAATTCCCTTAGTGAAGGGAAAGTAAAGTACTTCCAAACCCTAATTTTCCCAGCAATTTTCTGAAATAAGAAACCCACTCACAACAATTTTTCTCCATTTTGATATTTTTTTTTTCCATCTAAAAGCCTAATAATTAAGACATGCTCCTGTCTTGAGATGCAATGGTCAATCAATGTTTCTCTCATTATCAGCCCAGTGAGAAGCCATAAAGCAGTGGGTTACTTGCTTGGGTAAAYTGAAAAATGCAAATTTTTCAATTTAAAGTGACTTTAAAATGATGAAACAGACTTATTAAATTAATTATTCAGAGAATATAACTTAAAAAGAATATCACAAAGGTCTTAATTTTAAATCCTTGCTACTGCTGTTCCCTTTCTTGTCTTCTCCCATTTTATCTTGGTTCTGTCTCCAGAGCTCTGTCCCATGTCTGACTTATGCACTCGCTTTTACTCAGAGATCTAAGCCTCTGGATCCATTTCTCAGATGCCTTTCAGACACTGCTTCTCTGAAAGCCTCCCCCTGCTCCCCTGGGAGTGAATATCCACAGGGTCT
Source organism: Malurus melanocephalus (assembly GCF_030028575.1). Lineage (NCBI taxonomy): Eukaryota > Metazoa > Chordata > Aves > Passeriformes > Maluridae > Malurus > Malurus melanocephalus. The sequence continues at coordinate 160,420 of NW_026624121.1, read as the reverse complement.
CTGAGGCTTTTCTGTGCTCCCTGTGGTGCAGAGGAAGGGGATCCCTCGGAGGAGCCCAGTCCCTGCTCTGCCCAGCAGCCCCAGGGCAYCTTTTAGGGCTCCCTGCCCTACAGMAWGAAGGGAAGCCAYTGGCAAAGAGAGGTGAAGGGAAAGGGAGGGGGAATAAGCAGGTACTGACTTCTTATTTCARCAGCACTTATAGAGCAGTTCTGAAGAAAAGACAAATTTAAGGAMAAATGTTTTTCCCTCTTAGTCCATTTCTCCTGAGAAGACTCTTGGGAAGGCACTGATGAATCCCAGCAGCTCAGTGCTGTCCTCTGACTGCCCTGGGGTAAAAGGTGGGGACCTGTGGAGCAGGGCCAGGAAGGGAGAGSTCTCTAAAAGGCCATTATCTCTCACACTCAGCTGCAGGGCATCAGATGTGGGTGGTTCTATCCCTTTGCCTGGCAGTCCAGCTTTAGCCCTCCCTGCTGCACACACCAGGTTTTGGTCCTGTTGGCCAGAGGTGAGGAAAACCCCAGGCTAAGGCAGTGGCACTGGCTGGAAGGACTCCCATCACACACACAGGTGAGAAGGGATGGAGCACAAATCCTGGACTGTCTTTCCAGGCTCTGATCAGAAATTAGTGRGAAAGTACACCAAGAATGGCAGACAGACAGCAACATCCATATATTTTACGAAAGAATGCACAGTGGTGCCCCAACTCCTCTGGACTGTGGAAGGCTTCCTGATTGTGCTGCCTTTTCACTCGTGCACATTCCTGCAGCTACACATTTTTATTTACTCTGCAACATAACAAAGCTTATTTACAGTGTGCCTGTATGTGGCATGTTACATAAAAATAGGAAAAAAAGGTGTATTTCCTTTCATATGCCATTCCAAATCAGAGACTTAGCTTAACATCCTCTAAATGTACATCAAAAATTAAATGTGTCYGCCACAGTGCCATGCATGGCTGGAAGCAAAGAAAAAGCTCTGTGCAGCTCTCATTTATGCTTAAAAGGCATGAAAATTACAACAAATTAAATAGYGCTACACAAAGTTAAATTGCTGCAAAGGAAGAAAAAATGAATACACTTTCTATTCTTATTTAATGTATTCTGTCTTATGCATTTTGAAGGATAAATTCTTACAACTAAATCCTAGGTACTCCCAGGTTTCAGACTTGTATCTTTTACTCTTTCCAGAGCTCTTTTAATATGCCATTATACATTTTTTACTAAATCCTCTCTTCCATGCAAAACATAATCCAAGCTTGATTCTACTGCCTGCATATCCATTTGGGACTACTGGAATCACTACAAGAATKAATATAAATGCAGCTTCTTCTGCATTTTTCATCAGCTTTCACCCATTCATCCACTTAATTTTCTTATGTGCACTGTTTAAATACTCAACTAAATGTGCAGAAGCAGGATTGTACCATAGTCTTGTTTTACACCATCAGTGATTTGAAGGCTTAATGGCTACTCCTGTATTTYTACAGGGAGAGGTAGCTCCAAATAATTATAAAACTGCTGCTGCTGCACTCCATCTTCAGATGGATAATTTCATGGCTTGCTAAGAATGTTTTCTGCAGTCTATCCAAGCATATTTTAGGCAGTTAACTTCAACAGTTTTAAGAAAACAAACCTCCTGCAGTAGATCCTCCACAGAATGGTTGAATCGATCCACAAAYTCGTCGATCAGCTGGCTGTGGGCTATGTCAACTCTGTTCTGGATGGTGTATTCCTCACTGCACAGGATGCTGTAGGTTTTGCTGCAGGCTTCCAGAACGTCTGACTCCACGTGCTTCTCCACAACGAACTTGATCTGCTTCAGTAAGGCATCCAGATGCTGCAGAGCAAAAAGAAGCTCAGCTGTCCCCTCGCCGGGGCAGTGACACCGAGCAAAGCCCTGCCACAACACCTGCCCAAGGCTGGGCTGCTCGTGTGCCACACCAAAGCTCAGCCTGGTGGCACTGACCAGRGCTCACTCCTGAGAGCCTCCACACCCCCTGCCCAAGGTACCTTTTCCATCCTGCCCGTGCTGTAGATTTCCAGATCAAAGTACTGAGGGATCTGCAGGAGGTTTGCAACCTTCTCGGCATCAGCGGAATACTGGAGCAGCATGGAAACAAARCAAACCACAGCAAAGGAAAAATAAAACTCCTGCACTAGAGAATGAGAAACTCTAAAGACAGCTGTAAATCCTAGTGAAAGATTTATTTTGTTGAAAACTGTACCTTTGATAGCAGCATGGGAAGTGCAATAATGAAATGCTCAGTCAATTTATTTCTGTCGTCTATCTGAGTTTTTCTTTCTTTTGCTGTCAAGACCTGGAAGTGATCAAAAATAACTACAGTAAATACAACTTCTCCATATAGCATTCATTAACTTTTCTAAATGTTGTATCACAAACAAAAATCCATGCAAATGTCTGTTTAACAGATCAAAAGAGGAGGGAATAAAAAAGACTCAAAACACATTTGGGTTGAAGAATGATTAAGTGGGAGGACTGTGTGTCCTAAGAAGCTGTGACTGAAAAGGAAAATACCATGTAACCCAGCAGGAAATTGTCTTCACACATCAACATCTTTTTAGTATTGAAATTCAAATATAACCCAAGTCAGTGGAAGTTTTGCCTTTGCTTCCAAGTGTACTGAGCTCCGGCTCTCACACATTAAAAACAAAGTGTTAATGTCAGACCTCAGGGCAAACTGAAGTATAATTAAGAAAACCAAACCCAAACCAACTGTTGGTAGATTTTCATGAGCAGATTTGTGGCCTCATCTCTAAACTGGAATGGAATTCTCAGTAAAAATATACTTCCAAGCCCACAGGGATGTGCTGAAGCACTAATGCTGTCAGAGCAAAACCCCCTTGGAACAGTGACCAGACAACAATCAACTCGGCGTGCATCATCAAAGCTTAGATCTGGCTGCTTGGCTTCAGGAAAGGAAAGGACACTTCTGAAAACAAATTGTGAAAATAAAATACTCATATTAGCTAATGATTGACATCTAGCCAATCTGCCAGACTGCAMAGTAGGGTTACAAGCTAAAGTCAGAAGAGAAACTATTTGACAAGAAGGTGAGCGCTTTATTAGAAATCTGTGCTATTACAACTGTGAGAAGGAGCTGGTGGGATGATGAGACAGGGGAAAGCTTCAGTGAGAAAGCAGAGATCCTGCAGTCACCAACCAGCCCAGCATTCACAGTCCAGCTGGGGAGAAGTAAAAGCTGGGTCACCCCTCCACTTCCACCACCAGAAAGTTAATGCTGACATTATCTGGTGCTTCAAACAGAAAACACCAACACGATYTTTTTTTTCTTCAAATTTAAAGATCACTTTGCCTGCTAGAAAAGTTTGCAGCTTGAGACAAAACAGTTGTGCTTACAATACAGTTTTGGTGATGAAAGATACAATGTGCTTGAATAAATTTAAGTGCTTTCATGGATGTCCTCCTCAGCCCTGAAATGTTTTAATAAATTAGGAATTCCAAAGAACATGCTTTATAAATTAAGGTACATAAAGCATGTTTAAATKGATGGTTTCTTGGAACTTTTCCTGGGATGCAGTTTCTGGACATGAGACTAATCTGCTCTGGTACATAAAAATTAMGAAGTTAAGTAACGGTATTATTTTAGCAATAGAGAACACCAGGGCTGTCTCCAGATTTCATCTTTATTAAATCTGTGGCTTTCTTTAATAAACTAGTTATGATCATTTAGAATGGAAACTAACAGAAGTACTGCATGTTCACATGGGTTTATTCCATTTTAGTCTATCCTAAGTAAGAAGGGGACCACCAAAAATCAGGGGAGTATGTCTGAAAAGCTGAGACTGCTTTGGAAYATGGATGCAGTATTTATGGAGAATACAGCTGAAAGCCTGTGACTTATACTGAAGTGTCTGCATGTCCTCAGGAGTGGCCACCCACTGGAAAATAAATGGAAGAGGCAACATGGCCAAAATGTCAAGTTCTGAAATTCTTAGGGCACTCATTGGAAGCGGCCGAAGAGGAGGGATGCCTGAAAAACACAGACACGTTCAGACTGGTCCCAGAGTCCCTCCTGCTCAGAGCAGAGCCAGCCCAGGGGTCACAYTGGGATGATCAGGGCTTTGTCCAGTCAGGTCTCAAAAACTGCCAAGCATGGAAAGGGCATCAACTCCCAATATCTGTTCCAGTGCTTAAATACCTTCACCATGGAGATCCTATTGACTTTTCTGCAAATTTTGTGTCCAAATTAGCAGCACATTCATTTTTACAGAAGACAGGTAATCCTACTCTGCTCCTACACTTTCCACTCCAATCCAGTTTTAACATTATAGGCTGGAGATGTGGGTACAAATGTAAGGCAGGCTTATGATAAAAAGAGCATCCAAAAATATAATAACAAAGTACTTTCATGCTGTAAATTCATATTGCTTAACTTGGCAATGCAAACCCCAAAATCAAACGAAGAGAAAACCAAACACACCCAGAAACTGAATCTCTAATGTTTCTATTTGCAGTGTTCAGATGCAATGGCAAACACAGACTGCAGAAGTGCTGTGGAAGTGTCCCGAGGTGGCATCCCAGGCWCTGCTCTGGCGCTGGCAGCACCCACAGCCCCACTCACCCTCTTGCCTGTGCCCCTGCCCACGGGGGGATGTGCCTCGGCAGCCTGGCGGATGGTGCACACCAGCAGCTCGATCAGCGCGCTCTCCTGCCGGTCCGACATCACTGCAGGGACAACAGGGCATCACCTGGCAGGGCACTGACACGGGGACGGGGGGGACAGCAGGGGACACATGGCAATTGGGGACAGCAGGGGACACACAGCAATGGGGGACAGCAGGGGACACACAGCAATGGGGAACAACGGGGGACACACGGCAATGGGGAACAGCAGGGGACACACGGCAGTGGGGGACAACGGGGACAGCAGGGGACACATGGCAATGGGGGACAGCGGGGGACACACAGCAATGGGGAACAGCAGGGGACACACGGCAATGGGGGACAACGGGGACAGCAGGGGACACACGGCAATGGGGGACAGCGGGGGACACACAGCAAAGGGGGACAGCGGGGGACACACGGCAATAGGGGACAGTGGGGACAGCAGGAGACACACGGCAATGGGGGACAGCGGGGGACACACAGCAAAGGGAGACAGCAGGGGACACACAGCAATGGGGGACAGCAGGGGACACACGGCAATGACACAGCAATGGAGGGACACACGACAATGGGGTGACACACAGAAACGGGGTACAGCAATGGAGGGGACAGAGAAACAGGGGACACAGAAGAATGGGGACACACAGCAACAGGGGAACATGGCAATGGGGGGTCAGAGATACAGGGGTGGACATAGCAACAGGGGACACAGAGAAACAGGAGGGACACAAAGCAATGGGGTGGACACAGAAACAGGGAGACAGCAACAGGGGACACCACCACAAGGTAGTGCAGTCACATTTATCGAGGCTTTCCTGCCTCCTCTTTGCTTTGCCATTCACACCATCCCAAAACACACACAGCAGAACTGGAAGGCCAGAGGAATGTAGGCTGGAGGAAAGGAYGGATGAAGGGGAATATAAGGAAAATCTACAAAATAAAGGGTGTCATAGAGGACAGACAGCAATGGACCATCTGCTGTCACTTCCTCATGAATTCTCTGCCCTTTGGCAAGTACTTCTGCTCACATGGGAGAACCAAACCCCACCAGGCTATGCAGAAACAAGGAACCACAGTGCCTAATTCCTAAGGAAATTAGCCCATAAATACCCCCACTCCAGCAGGTGCATACCAAAAGGTCAGCTTTTGAAAGATGGACATGAGCACATCTTGCCAGGAACATTAATTTTTCACCCACCTAAGCTCTGTGAAGGTCCCTGAAGGAGGACAATCCCGAAGGATTATAAAGGATCTTGAATAACACTCATTACCCTTGGGGCCCTTTGCCCCCAGCCTCCCTGGSTATTTTGCGCTATCATTAGCAAAAGGAGATGTGAAAGTAATGGTGAAAAAATCCCCCTTTTTTTTTCCTCTTGAGAATTCGTTATGTGTTCACATTGCCTGGAAAAGTCCCATATTTAASTAGCATCACCTGAAGTCCTTGTTTATTCAAAACGACATTAGCAATTTAATTTACTGAAACAGTTATTTAAACATTCAGACAAAATGAAGTCTTAGCCTTTAATATCAGGGAACCACAGTACAGCAGACATGAGAAAAAAAACCCTCTGGAGTACGAGAAGAAAAACAAAGTACAAATTGCTTCTTTGAAGCAAAGTGCATTAAAATTGGATTAACCCAAAATTATCTTCAATAGGTTTTCCAAACAAACCACAACAAAAAAAGATGTATCACTGTGGATGGCAGAAGTACTTAAGGAATAATTAACAATACTGTGCAATGCCAAGGAAGCACAGTGGTTAAACCAATACCTTCTTCTCCTTGGACTGGCTCCTCCAAGAGCAATTCTGTCATACATTCCCAGTCTTTCAGCAGTTCTTGAGAGCTCTCCCACAAGCTATCCACCAGATAGGCTGCATGCTCATGCAACTAGAAAATCCAAAGCAATCATCAGTACAACACTCAGTGTAAGCATCAGCTCCTCAACTTTCACAATCATGTGGCCACAGTGTGTCCTGGGCATATCTTATGTTAGTTGGAAAGAAAATTCAGTTTGAAACTACCTCTGGAAGGTCTTCTCCCAGCTGAATGATACAAGTGCAATGGGGTTATGTTTTAAGAGAAAATGGAATAAACCCAAACAGCTTCCTTTGCATGAAGCTGCTTGTTTGTGAAAAACCTTCCCCACATTTTGACCCAAAGGCTGTAAACTTACGCTTCCTCACTTTCTCACTGCACTACACGAAGGAGAGATGGTGAGCCATGAGAGTTGTAATGTATTTGTTTTGAACAAGTATTTGGTTTACATCCGTGCTGCTATGTGCTTGGAAAAAAGGAGCAGAAACCCTGGTGATTCCAGGGCCTATAGATTTAACATTAACTGCAAAAGATGTTTTTATGTGAATTAACACAACTGATGTAAAGTGAGAAAAATAATCCACAGGCTTCWCCTGTTTTCTAAACTTATCTTTAACCACTACCAACAAGTACCAAGCACAGCACGCAGCCTATGCTTGCTGGATGTGGGACTGATTCCTTTGCTGGAAAAAATGCCTCAGGGCAGGGAAGGAGGTGTCAGTACATTTCCCTCCTCTTATTTCTGACAGCTTTGGGCAAAAGTCCCTGCTGCTGGGCAAGGTTCCCTGCCCTGAATGCACCCCAAGGCTGCAGCATTAACTTGTCCCATGCATGTGGAAACTCCCAATTCTCTAACTCTATACCAAAAACTGGAGCCAGAATTGTTCTCAAAAACAACAACAGCAAAAACTGGCCCTGGGAGAGCAGAGACCTCAGGGAGCAGCATGGGAGGCATTTTGCTGATCTTGCTTTGGGAGTGGAGCAGTTTCTTTTCTCCTCAGGAGGACAGACAGGCTCAATGCTGAGTAATTCCAATAACACACACTCACATCTGTTTGCAGTCTAAATGGTCTGTTTGCAGTCTAAATGGTCTAACAAAGGTCTGTTACAATCTAAGTTTTAAAGAAGCTGGAACTAAAAATCCATTCAGGTGGCACACTAAGGCTCACAGAAATAGTGACCCTTTGTCCAGACTTTAATTACAGGTTTATGAGGGGTTTCTAAAAAACAAGAACACTGTACTGAAATTTTSTCCTTCCTTCTCAGCAACTCTTAAGTGTTTCTTTTCATTCTCCCAGTTGAGTCTCTCGTTCAAGGCTTCATAACAATTGAAATGACCAATTGTGATACCTTTCCTTTTGCTTTTTACCCAAAATATACTACCCTCACTTCTCTAGAGAAACATTTCTGTCATTCCTTTCTTTGGGTCTATTTATTATCAAATCAAATGTATAATTTTGAGCCTTYYCCCTCTATCTTCAGAACATCYGTACCAGACMATATCTTCTCAAATKTCTCCCCTCCACTGCCATTCCYCACYTGAATTACTGCATTACATCTACCAYACAACTTCCCAACTGCCTCAATAAACCATGGGCACAATCCCACCCTGGATGTGTTCAAACATGTGTTCACATCATGCTTCTGTCCTCATCCTCCAATGTTTCCAAGATGTACCTGCATAAGGCCCTGAAGGATCTCATCTCATCTCATCTCATCTCATCTCATCTCATCTCATCTCATCTCATCTCATCTCATCTCATCTCATCTCATCTCATCTCATCTCATCTCATCTCATCTCATCTCATCTCATCATCTCATCTCACAGCTCACCCTGCTCTGAACTAAGAACCCACAGATCCTTTCCACTCTGACTTCATCTATGATTCTAACCAGAATTGGAGATGTTTTGCAATTTTTTTCTCCTTCCTGGTTCCAATTATTTTCCTCCACAAAGAGTAACTCCAGAGGTGTTCTTCTTACATGGTTATGCAAGAAAAGAACCATTTACATTTGTGTGCAGCAATGCACCCTGGCAGCCACTGCAGCCCCAGCAATGCAGTGTGRGCACAGTGGGGACGTGAACGAGTTGAATAAACCATGAAGATTTTCAGATCTTTCAGAATTTGCTTAATGGACAAAGAAATGGAGGGGCAGGGAAAAGGGCTTACAGYATTTCTGAAAACATGAAAAAATGGAAAAGAAAGACAATTTATGACTGAATGTTGATAAAACACTACTTAAGTTCCAGATTTTATTAAATGCTTAAACGTTAAAAATGACTTTTTTACCTCACTTTCAAGAAAGAAAAGAACCAACATTCTAATAAGGTTTCCATTGGGGCTATTTCGSCCCCTCCTCTTTGCTAGAGCCTCTTCAGCTTGGGGATCATGTCTGCTGAACAGCCTGAAAATAAGCAGAAGGAGCTCATGGCTATCACAACACATCTCATTTCTGCAACAGTACGATGAGCATTCATTCTTGATACAGTAAATTTGTTCATAAGACAGTGAAAGAATCTGAAGCTATTCTGGGAAAGAGGGCACAACCTCTGATGTCTGAAGAGATGAACTGATCTTCAGAGTCTTTCCGTTTACAAAGCTGGAAGAATTTCACAGAGGAAAAAGCTCTCCAAAACCTACCAATATTGAAGAAGGTTTTGCAGTTTTTAATATTTGCATCACCTGTACAGTTTTGCATTTGTAACTTACCCAGTCTTACAGTGGTGGCAGCTCTTCCTGCACCAGTGAGTGCTCTAAGAGCTGAGGCCGTGTCACTGTGGCTGGGACACTGTACAAACCACCCTGACACCCAYGGAACAGCCAGCCTCAGGTACCAGGGGCAGCACCAAGGAGAAAAACAGCTCCTGGSCATTGTTTGGGGCTTTAAATTACAMACTCTRCACTGAGCTCCCCAATGCATGGCCAGTCCCAAACTCCTCTCAATGCTCAAATCCTCCTGYTTAAAGAGACCTCAGATGTGCCAATATTACAGTTACAGCAATGACAGTATTACTTTGAGACATTTGAAAGCTGTTTCTGGCTTTTACAGTGAAACCACGAAGCAAATTAACACATGAAACACAGAAGCCTGATTTCACTGCTGTAATTCACTGAAGAGAAGGATGAGTTACACACAAATGTTGCATTTTAGTTAAAAACATCACCTCGTCCTCCCTGCTCCTACCAGACAAGCAGTGAGCACCTCTGCAAGTGCTGGTACCTCACAAGCTGCACCTCAGGGGTGAGCCAGAGAGCCTCTGTGCTTGGATCCTTTATATCCTCAGCACTGTTTGCTTTCCTTTGCTGAGCACAGAGAGCAAATCCAATCATTATCTTACACGGACAAAGTGGTAGTGAAATGTATTAAATTAGGTGAGATAAATCATACCTCAAGTGCCTCAAAAAGATTCTAACTTATTTAACTGGAGAKTTTCTTTGCAGAAACCAAGACAAAATTAGTTAAGAATGAGACAATCTTGCCTCCATGCTGTTTACTTTGAGACACATTTACAGAACACAGAATAGGAYCTTGTTAGAGAACTCAGAACAAAGTTTTGTCTTTATCCTAAGTGGGCTGAGGTGCAGATATGGCCTTTTTTACCCTCAAGGCATTTTTCAAAATTATTCTGTCACACGTTGATTAATAAAGGAATTTTAGYATGTATTTTAAAAAAGAACCTAACCCTTTCCTGTAACTAGTAAAATGTCTTGCAGATAATGGAAATCTGCAAATATATTCCTTGAAACAGATAATGCTTGATTACAAAACTGGAATTCCAAAAATCCACCAGTGAAAGCTTACAATTACAATGGGGACTTCTAAATCTGTAATAAGCCRTAGAAAATTAGAGCACAGGCAAAGGAAAACAAATGCTTTTGTGTATTTTTTTCTATCTATCTTGGCATAAAAAACTAGATAACCTGGGTTCTGATATAAATAATCTCTCCATATATAAATTAAAGAACTCTAATGTCWCAACCCATTAGGACAAAATATCAAATTCCTGGTGAAGGATTTTTAACTGCAAACCATGAAAAGGTTAACTCCTATGATGTGGCAATGTCCTGGTCCCAGTTACTGATGTAGTGTGACACATTCATGGAAAGGCTGGCTCATGTCCTTTGGCATAGTGGAAACATCAGAGATGTCATMATGGTGTAGTGCATTTTCAGGGGAAGGCAGTGAGTTTAGAAACAGATTTTGTAATTATTGCTACATAAAAACCTCTCAAGTTCACAATGCTGAAATAAACTGGCTTAAAATTTGGTAGAAATGATGACTATAGATGTATCAGGCAGACCACCACAGACAACAGGCTCAATCTTATCACACCAGGAATTCAGCAAGTGCTGCAGGACTTAAATCAACCTTAGAAGTTTATGCAGTGTTTGTGTATTTACCCTCGAAGAGTTAGGGAMAGTTATCTGAACTGTAGAGCAAGAAAAATGCACATTCAGTTTCTTCAAGTCCTCAGGTCTTGACTTCAAACAAGAGAATAAAGTCTCCGGTTTAAATTAAATATCTGGCTTGCTAAATTGGGATATTTYACTCTACTGCTGCTTTGATTTTTGAGGTTGCCTCTGGGAAACATTCACAAATCTGGTTTTATTGCAGGGCAACTGATGACTTACTTTTTGTGGAGGAATTCGCCGGCTGCCACAGCCACAGGCCGGTGTGCTGAGTACACCAGGTGATAAACATTCTCGCAGTCTTCATTGGACAGAGCCTCCTCACTGCCRCTGCAAGAGTCACAGCAAAACTGAGCTCAGCAAAGCTTCCCCTCCATCCCTGARCYCAGCARAGCTTCCCCTCCATCMCTGAACCCAGCARAGCTTCCCCTCCATCMCTGARCYCAGCARAGCTTCCCCTCCATCCCTGARCYCAGCAMMGYTTCCCCTCCATCCCTGAGCTCAGCAGAGCTTCCCCTCCATCCCTGAACCCAGCAAAGCTTCCCCTCCATCCCTGAACCCAGCAAAGCTTCCCCTCCATCCCTGAACCCAGCAGAGCTTCCCCTCCATCCCTGAGCTCAGCAGAGCTTCCCCTCCATCCCTGAACCCAGCAAAGCTTCTTCTCCATCCCTGCCCTCCCACCCTTCACAACCCAACCACGAGGTTCATTCACTTCCTACAAAATCCTCAGAGGTTGGACATGGACTTCAAGGATCTTTGGGTCAACTTCAAAATACAGAGCTATTCAAAGGGCCTGTGACACTGAAAGTTTCTCTCATTTCCTTCTCCCAGTTGTATAAATATAAAATAATATTGTGAACAATATATAATGATATACAATAATATTGTGAAAAGATCAGAATCACTGCTTCCAAACCCTCCCCTGCTTATCCCTTAGCCCACACTGCATTGCAATGCASATCCTGCAAGATGCTAAACACTCACCAAACACTATTAAACTAAAACCCTGGTATCACAGAATCCTTYAGGTTGGGAAAGACCTCCGTGCTCATCGAGTCCAACCATAAACCCAGCATCTCTGTGTTCACCACTAATCCATGACCCCAGGTTCTTCTGAACACTTTCAGGGAAGGGGATTCCACTGCTTCCCTGGGCAGTTGTTCCAGAATGTTATAAAAATGGTATCAAAATGTCAGTCTTGTCACAATCAGGATGTTACCCCCATCCTTGTTTAGCTGACAGTTGTGTATCAGGACTCTACATCTGGCTTCCTACCAGACATAATTTTAACTGGTCATTCCCCATCAGAATTRCTCCAGACACCTTTCTGGAGTTCCTACCTGCCAGAATATTGCCCTGTGCTCCTCAAGGTGACCCATACTCTTCTGGTACTAAATGCATCTGGCTGTGCTTTCAACATGCAACCAAAGGTAAAGCAGGAATGGACCAAAAAAGGTGTACCAGGTAATTTTGGACCTTAAATCTTACTGTGTTCCCAAACATTACTAGTAATACAGGGAATAGATGTGCTCTTYCTGTCATTTCTGATCATATTTGTTATATTTACTTAAAAAATGTAACAGTRGATGCAAGATTTCATTTCTTCCTACTATTACAAGGCTAATCTCTTTAAAACAAAATGACCCATAAAAAAAAGGCTGAAATCAAGGCTCCTTTACTAAGGAAAGGTTACTGCAATCTTTCATCCAAATTCAGCACGTCCAAAAACATTCTTCAGAGTAGAGCCATTGGATGTAAAATACACAGCAAAAATTCTATGCATCTGCTTGTAAAACAGGTTTTGTTTTAATAAATAGATCCTAAAAGTTCAGCAGTGGCCTCCAGGTGCACGCTCCTGAGCTGCTGGGACAGGCTGGCTCCACATGAGCACGTGGAGGATTCCTGAGGTGAGAGCCTTACCTCAGGGGACCCGCTGCATCCCCACATGGAAAAGCCTGGCAGCAAGTGTCCTASCAGGGGACTCTTTTCAGCTGTCAGGAACCCAACCAACTCTCCCTGCCTGGACCTTCACTCAGCCRCTGCTGGAGTTATTCCAGCAAGCACAACCCACAGACACTTGTTTTGGGAGGACAGCAAAAGGTGGGCAAAAGGTGCCACAGCCTGTGGCAAAAGGTACAAATGCCCTTTGGCATTCTTCCCCATGGTGAATSCACAAATGGCTCCAAAATACACTCACATTTTTACACTTTGCCTCCTGTATTTCCATGAAGTGCAATATCTGATTTTAGCTTCATGTCCATGTTACTGTGTACTCAGTTCAAGGTCATACTCAATGCAAAGCAACACAATCACTCCAACACACAAGCAAAGCCCTCAGTCACCCCAGCACTCCTGGCTGAGGCCATTTTCCAAGGGAATGGGGGTGTGGAGCAGCACTCACTGGAGGATGAGCGTGACCAATCGAATGGCTTCCACGGCAACATCGTACTCCTTGTCCAGGGTCATGGACACGATGCGGTCCTGCAAGGGAATGGTGGCTCAGGCACGGGGCACACACAGGCACTGCCAGCAGTGCACAGCTCTAGATTGTCAATGAACTGTCAAATAAACACCCTTGGGACAAAGATGCTCACTGCCAGTGGGAYCCCCTCAGTAGCACCCAACCTTTACAGTACCCTCAGCTGTGAGCCCTGCTCAGTGGGACCATGGCAATGAGTGCTGCAGCAATCCTTCTCCTCAGCTGCTTGCCAGGAAGGGAGGCAGGCAGGAGAACTGGAAGCTGCAGCACTACTCTGGGCTGCCTTAATTTAACAGGTCTTTCCTGAAAAGTCATGTCTTTGGTTTGACAATAACAGAAAAATTGCCCCTCTTCATTCCCCTGAAACCAAATCATTTCAGAGCAAGGAATGCTGCATATTTGGAAATCCTGCAAAGAAAAATCACACCTGAATTCATGCATGGTTTCACTTTGTGTTTTCCTGTGTTTTCCTCTTTCTAGTGGAGACAAGCACACCATTTTCCTGTCAAATCGAATGATTTGGTAACTTCTAAGGACCCTGCAGTTATRAGAAGTCTTTTAAGGGTTTCTTTCTTCTTAGGTTCAGTTTCCTTCCTGGCAAAAATATCTGTGATTGGTGTATGCTGTCCTTCCCATGTGGGGWGAATTTCCATCCAGCCATAAAAATGCAATATGTCTCAGTGCTCWTTGCTTGACTGATCAAGTTACTGAAAAGAAATTGGGCCATCTGAAAACAAAACTCGATTTCTCTGGCTTAATCTGCTTCAGGAAGAACTAGGTACTCCATGACATTTTGGGGTATGAAAAAACAGAAATCAGGGACTGGAAAAGAAACCAGGCGAAGTGTAAGGCAACAACAGTGAAAATCACCAGAACAAACCAGGATAAAATAAAGATTTTCACCTATTTTCCCTACTATTCCAGGCATTTAAAAGCTGGAGGGAAATATCAAGCAACTGATATTTATTTCAATACAGAAATTTGGGATCAGTTAAAGAATGCATCATGCCTGTCCCCTTCCAACAAACCCAGGTCTGCAGAGACACCTTTTGTCACTGACTCAATGAGCCTCTATCAATTATTGTTAAGTTGCTGGGGAATTTGATAAATTCCTTGTATATCTAAACAGTTTTAAAGAATGTGAGGAGTTCATGAAGAGACCCAAAAAAGTAACTTTTCAAATAGAACACTCTGTTATGAACAAGACAAAAAAAAATGTTGTCAACTTTTCCTACGGTCCTGGCCAAGGAACAGCAACAACAGCACCAAGAGAAAGAACAGCCAGAGACATTGATCTTAAATGTGTCAGTGGAATTCCATGTATTCCCTCAAAGAGTATCTTACACCCCAGGATGCCACAGGGAGGGAACTGGCTGCATACAGAGGAGTGAGCACACAGGTGTAAAAGCCCTTCTGCATCTCTGAGAAAAGCCTGCAAGGAASGGGATCCTCCCTCCTGCCTATAGAGCAGAGCTACCCTCTGAATCTGAGGTCCTTGGGGACTTTGAAACGGAGAATGTTTTACTTCCAAAAAGACTGTTCTCTCCATTTTCCCCAAACATACCAGGTTTAAAATAAACTGGATTTTACCACACATTTTCTGCGTGGTGGCAGCTGCCAGCCAGAGCTGCACACCCAGCACCTCTGAAGGCATGACTTCTGTAGCTGAGCAAGTTCCAGCCCCAGCTGCTCAATCTGCCTTCGCAGAGATTCCCTGCACCACTCTACAASAGCACAACAGGGCACAGGCCTGTATTTTCAACTTGAAATGGTGATTTTCATTGTCTCATTCTGTATTAGGCTGTGAACAAGGCAGACTGAAGAGMCAATCTCTCCTTGTGCTCCCAGGCTGGGGAGACAGCACAGGGTCAGGGATGGGGGACTGATTGCATAGGAGTTAATTCACTGCTTTTCCATGTGGGGTCAGGTAATGTCTGCATCAGACAGGACTCATTGATGAAAAACGAAAAGCTTCTCTCTGACAGACAAATTTTTGTTTTTATGGACTAGGCTGATTTTCCAGCATAGCACCTACTCTTAGACACAAATGCTGGAAAGAACAGGCATTTTTCCTTTGAAAAAGGCATAGATCAGATCCTTGTCACAGCTCTCTAGAAGGAGGTGAAATATTAACACCCCAGCACAAGGCACTCTGGATCAAATTAATTTATTCTTTAAACAGCTAGAAGACCTCTAGAGAGATTTCTCTTGACAGTTTGAATGGATTGAACTGAACAGCAGCTGAACTGTGCAGGTCAATTAAATTCTGATGAAGAAATATAAATAAGCAACCATGGAACTGAAAATGGCATTTAGGTCAATTATTTTTCAAAGAGGTGGTGGTAGAGTCTGTGGTGGCAAAACATTTAGCTCATGTATCAGAGATTCAAAAAGCATTAATTTGGAACTTTGCTCCATCCTGGTGCCAAAGGCCACATCCTTGACAGCACAGCTGTAAATCCAAGTGCAGGCATTTGGGCTGTGCCAGCTTTCTGTTCCCTTGGTGAACAGAAATTGAAACTGATAAATCATTATGTTAAACAAATCTGTCCTCTGGGCTCACAGAGACATTGAGCTCACCTTTTCTTGTTATTTATTCAATAAGGAAACAGATTTCTGCAGTAAAACCAGCTTCAACGGGACAGCAGAAGAATGAATTCCTAAGAGGGTTCCTTTCTTTCCCTCTGAACCTTTTTGACAGAAATGGAAATTCMTTGAGCCATCCCAAACCCAGAAGCAATGCAAGGCTATCCTAACTTCCTTTAAGAGGATTGTACTGGGAAAAATAGGATGTATTTGGAGGCTTCACAACCCTGTGGTTTTCTGGAGGGCATTAATGAGTAACTACTGCTCAAGGTGTCTCCAATTGTCCTGGAAAGTTCTGCTGGTGGATGGGACAGGCTCGGCCTCACAGAGTCTTTTCCCTTACAAATTATGGGAGCCTGACAAGAAACACATTTTCTAGTAAAGCGAAGGAGATGTAAAGCCCACGAGAGCTTTTGTGGTCTATTTAAAAATAAATGGAATTACAGATGCAGCAAATATAAACAAATCTAAGTTTGCACAGAGGAAGCAGGAAAAGCAGCAGAGTTGTAGGGGCCATTTTTTCTGGTTGTTCTGAGATGATAAACCAAACCAGACTTACAGAGGCTTTAGAGGAACAATTTGAGGTCTGAACCTGTTTGCCAGGTTCTCTCGATGAAAGGAAACTTTGTCTTTACTGCAGCAGTCCCAGAAACTGGTTTTATAAAATCAGAAGAATGCAGGCCCTTAAGTGGTCTCACAAAATGATCCAGTTTTACCTCCTACTTTAGCCAAATGTACTCAGTTCATTCCTGACAGATATTTATTTAATCTACCCTTTAAGACTGTTACYTTAAATGAAGGAGATTATTAATAAAGAGTCTGCTCTACTATATAATTATAATTTTGGACAAAAAGCTTTCTTTAATATCTAGGCTTTACTGCAGGTTGAGCATCTTTTTTCTGCATCTCAAGTGAATGTGGTAAAAGGCCGATCGTCATGTTTTTATATATTGTTTACATACAGGGAAAATGTAACAAATTTTCTCTATTTTGTGCTTTCTAGATCAAACTGGAGGAGTTAATAATGAAATGGCAGACAAAACCRGCAAAGCACCATAAAATCTACAGGGAGAAGTTCAAATCTTGAGCACAAAATTTATAAATATTTTAATCTCCACTTTTCTAAACAGAGTTTTTCATTAGCATCATAATAATGATTTAAGTTGAAATAAACCAGTCAGCGYTGCTTCTATTCTAAACAAATTTTTTCATCAGGATTCTAATAAAGATTACAATGAAATAAATGAGTTTTTCCTTGAGGGTAGCCTTTCCCACAGTTGTGTGCTCTGCAGAGCACAAAAGCCATGGGGAGAGGCAGCAGCTGAGGTGGTGGYAGTGCCTGAACCCTGCTCAGCAGGGACAGGGCTCCCACACCCAGCTCTCACACAGTTCATGTGTAAAGTAAAGGAGTCAGGCCATAAAGTGAATTAACAGCCACATCAATTAAGCCACAGATATTAAGCAAAAGGTTTGTGCCAATGAAAAGCCCATTAAATGCTCCCCCAGCAGGGCCAAGCAGGCTCAGGGGGTTCAGAAGCTCCTGCTCTGCAGCAAGGCTAGCTCACTGCACACAGGACTGTGCTGCACATCCAGCTGACTCCTCCTCCACACACAGGCACATATGGAGCTAAAAAAAGCTGTGTAACAAACAATCTTTCATTATGCCGCTACTTTTAGATAGATTTCAGATTGTATAAGTACACATCTTTAAAATTCAGTCAATCTAAAATTAAGTAAGTTCATGCAGATTGAATAATGACAATATTTAAGCTATCAATAACACATACAGACCAATAATCATCCTGGTTAAGTCTGACAAATCTTCCAAGATAAACCCTGTGAAATGGATTTGGCTTCATCTCAGCACTCAGTAACACRGTTTTGGTAGTGAAGTTACAAGCCTTGTCACAAACACATGAGTTTATTTTTAACAGACATGACTCAAAGACTACAACAGGATGATGATACTTTTACTTTCTGTCCTCCTTCCAAAAATTGTATTTCTTCTTACCTTGAATCTGTTAGTGAACAGCTCCAGYTTGGGAAACAACTCTCTGTTGGTATACAGACTCTGAAGAGCTTTCAAACACTTCAACCTCACTTCACCTTGCTAAATAAAACACACTGAGATTAGCTGATAGAATACTTTCACCAAATGCACATGAATATTAAAGAGTATAACACTGTAATTTGTTTAATGTACATTTAAAATTTTATGCAAATSAGTGACCAAAGCCAATTTGCAATTCAGCCAGAAACTAAAACTCACATGCAGTCGCCCACAATGTTAATTTTTCTCTATATTTGCATATAGAAACATTTTCATGTGCCATCTCTGACATGTCCGTTATGCTTCCCTTTCAAGTAACTCCACAAAAAGATAAAGAATGCAGCGAGTAAAGCCAAACTAAAGCTGCAGGGTCTGCAGGTGGTTGTTGCAGGCAGAGTGGATGCTCATGTTCAGGGAACAGCCACCAGGCACCTGGGGACCGACAGCTCCCTGTGCTCACCATGGGTGCCCAGGGGCTCCAAATGAGCAGGCACGGGCTCAGCAACACCATGAGCCCAGACAGCAGGGGCACAGGTAACGTGCACTGCACTGCTGATCCCAGAATGTCCATCACTGCACCTCTCCCAGCAGCACAGCAGGGCTGAGGAAGGCCAGAGGCTGCAGAGACCCTCCCGAGGCAAGCCACAGCCCTGGCACAGAAGAGTGGCTCGTGTCCCTTTGTCTGAGCCATGCTGGGGCAGCAGCTGGTTCACCCAGGAAATGTGGGTGTCATGGGACAGGGCCCATGGATCAAGGTTTGTATCCTACAGAAACTGCTGAGGGACAGAGGAACTGGGCACCCTGTGCTGCAGGTGCCTAACTCCACTGCACTGTCCTGGCAAACTATGGATTCTTGTTGAAAAATATATGTGGATAGCAAAAAGGTTATAAACACAAATCTACCCAAATATGACCTGTAGAGTTCACTGCAGTGTGAATTAACTTTGCTGAAAGTGAAGAAATTACCAAATGTAAGCCCTTAAGCTCAAGAACCAAAATGAACTATTGAACTTCATAAATAAAACTCCATGGCCAGAGGGCTTCATTTCTGAATCTATTCCAGAATCCAGTCTATGTTTAAAAACTCCTCACACTAAGAAATAAAAGAACATTCACAGACTGACATAAAATCAGAAAATATAAATCCTGAACTTTAAGTTTCTTTYCTCCTTCACACCTATGTCAAAAATTGAAATAGAATACAAAAGCAGCACAGAATGTGGATTTTCAGAACTTCCACCAAGAACAACTGCTCCTGAGAAATCATCTCGCTATATCCAYAAGAAGTCTCTGAGCACTCGTGCTCTCTTCTAGGGATCTTTGTGACTACCACTGCAGAGAAAGTCAATGAGATGTAAGCTGTGTTTAAAGAGATCGATCATAAGATCTTTCAAGGTACAGAAAACATCCTTGAAGAAAAATTACACGGATGTGATGCACAGCTAAAGACGCCCAGAGCAATGCTGCATGCCACAGTTTTTCACAGCACCTGTGTGGCAGCAGCAGACCCTCTGTCTGCTCATATTGCCCAGTGTGTCCAGAGCCATYGCTGCTCAGGGGACACGAGCCCCGATGGCCCCAGCTGGCTGAGCCCCAGAGGGTCAGGCTGAGCTCCACTCTGGCCTGGATGGRCAGGGCACAGCGAGGCAGCAGCTTCAGTCCCAGCTTCCCTGGAGCCTGTCCCAGCTGCGCCCACAGCCAAGGGCAAAGCTCAGCCCAGCGGGACCCCAGACCTGGCCACAACAGGTCAGACTGCCATGGAGCCCCAAGGCCTCGGGGCCATCCCCAAACTCATGGATGGCTGGTGCCAGAGCTCAGCAGGCCCTGCATGGGGCTCTCTGTAAGGCTGGAGGCAGAAATGGGGCCAGGCAAGCAGGAACCCCAGCTGAGCACAGCTCCCTGCAGGCCCTGGAGGCCACAGCCAGGCCCTGCCCAGTGTCTGGCAGCAGACCCAAGGAGAAGGGATGGCAGGAGAGGGGCAGCAAGAGAGGGAAAAAGGCTGCGTTCCACCGGGTCCTCCTGCCTGGCAGCGGGGCCAGGGGACACAATCSCTGGGAATGACTGCCCCTTGGTAGGGCAATGATGGAGGGAGGACTCTCTGAGTTTAAACTGCTGTCAGGGATGGAATTCACMTCTTTGGAGAGGGAAGAACCCCCCCTGCACATCAGCTTGCTAACCTYGGTGAAAAGGATTTAAAGCAAAGTCAGTGGAGTGGAGTGGAGTAGCAGGAACGGTGTGGGAAGGCTGAGGAGCAGAGAGCTGGGCAGGCAGGGAAGAAGGGCAGGGTGAAGGTGGGYGTGCATGCAGCCAGCCCAGGATRCAGGAGCAGCAGTGCCAAGACCCTSCACATGCCACACAAGAGATGTCTCCTGGTCACTGTGGGAATAACCCAACCTGAAATCTCTGGGCACCCCAAACACCTCCGAGCAAGGAAGGAATTGGGTGGGAATGTTCAGGTTTGGGTGATTTCTGACAAACTTAGGCCAGCACAAAAGCTGTAAACAGGAAAAGACTTAGAAAACTAAGAGATGAACTTGTTTAACTGATTCATTAATTAATTAGGAGGTCAAGCACAAGAGGAACATCTGTTCCAGAGGGCCCTGGGTTCATCCTTTCCATAGAAACAGACAATAAGCAAAGTAAGAGGAAAAAGAAGGAAATGCCAAGAAAGAAAAACCATTTTCTTACGTRTTAGGACCTGGTTTTAAGAACCATGATTGTCCAGGTTTCAAAAACAGTTTCATGCATCAATTAAATAGGTGAAAATTAAGACTGAACAATCTAATTTAATACCTTTCTTTTCAAGAGGGCTTTTTAAATGCAATTATATTATAGTTTATACACTTTTAATTTATGCTCCCAGATACACGGGAATGAAAGACACTTTAAAGGAGAGAAGGGCAAAAACTGAAACCCACATTCAAGTGAAAATGTGTAACAAAAAGCCCTGCAGACGTTTGTCTGAAATCTGGGAGACAGGATTAACATACAAAATATAAGGATTTTCCAAAATATAAGGATTTTCCAAATTAGAGAACTAAACTTCTGTATCCTATCTCTGAAAAACGGCATTGGAGCTACTACAAAGACATCTAAGAACTGTTATTTCTGTGGTTTAATTTGCATGTCTTCTGAAGTAGAAAATGAAACTGCTCAGGAACCTCCTGCACTGCTGTTCCCTTTTTGCAGCAGCAGCTTTCAGAAGAGTTAATCATTTTGGGGTGACTTGTGTTCATGTGAAATGGAAATAGCCCATGGCTACTGCCTCAGTCTTCATTTTTTAAATGACAATCATAGCAAAAATTATCTCCTGATCAAAGCAAGGCAAAATGAAGAAACTTGGGTAACAGCTTACAAGTMTTTCAGGCAGGGCCAATGCAAACCACTCTGTTGGGGATTCTGTGCTTCTGGAGCATTTGCATTTCTGGTTGGCTCTTACTCCATCTTTTTCCAATATACTCTTCTATTGCAACTCCCTCCTCCTTTCAGTGCCTCCCAAAATGTTCATTCTCTCCCTTTTCATCCTTTGACACCTGTCCCAGACTCTTTCCCATGCTGCCCACAGTCTTTCTCACTCCACTCACTCCACAGGTGACACATCCACTACACCAACAAAATCTCACCCCATCAGGTGGACTGGGACATCAAACACATTAGTGATTTCAAGACTTAGAACCCCAAGGCAACTCTGTGGCCTGCCACAAAAAAATACTCCAAAGCAGAGGTACGAGAGCAGTCTGATGGAGTTCTGCTGTTCCAAATGGTCCTGTTTTCACCCTAATACTGTAATTTAAAATGTCTCTGATATGAAAGAACATGTTCTTTTTTAAAAAGCTGAGGCGTAAATGCGTACCATGGCTGCAGGCAGATGACCAGACCCTCCCTGAGGTTAAACTAAGAAGATGTGAGAAASGAGTGGACATGCCATGAGAAATGTGACAGATGAGAGTGACAGATTCCACAGATGGCTAAAGGGAGTGAGGTGAGAAATGGATGGACTTCAAAGACACTGGGAGGGGGCTGAGAGCTGTGAAGTACAACCCCACGAGATTCTGGAGGTGCTACTCTGTGGAAATGTTCTACAAGGTTTAGAATATGCTCTCAAAAATCCACTGCAATTATTCCAATAATAATTTGTTTAAATTACATATTTGTTTAAATAATTTATTTTAAATTACAAGTCATAGTAAAACAAAGCCCACCACACACCTAAAATCCTGATTCTCCAACCTGAGCTGGCCCCCCCACTTGTTTGATAACTTGAACAATGTCTCCTTCCAGAGCATGGCAGCTTGTGAGGGACAGCAATGTCACCAACAAAGGACAGAGAGCAGCAGCTTTGTGCTCCAGGCACTGCCACAGCCGTGTCTCTGTGCCCAATGCTCACTAAGCCACACTGCAGTGGCTCTGGGGCAGACAGGGGCTGTGGCTGATTGGAGCACCAAGCAGGAGCTTCCTTATGAACAAGGTTTGTTCCACGATATATAATGTAAAAGGGAAAATTTGTAAAGAGTAAGTTTGAGAAGTACGAGTTTGGAGTGCAAAGAAATCCCATGTCTAGTGTAAAGCACAGAGGATGTTCCTAACCCTGAACTGCTCCTCCAAGTGAAGGCAAGGTGCAGATCCCTGGCAGCTGCAGCATCACTGACTTCTTTCACTRTGAAAGCCAACATCTGTGTAACTCATCTTGTTCAGACTTCAGCACAGGAATGACCGAGCCAGAGCCTTAATATTAAGATGCTGTTTGAAGCTACTGAAAAAACTAATATTTTAAAATAATCAGCTGTTAACTATTGGTTATGTAAGTCATCAGAATGAACTTGCAGACTTAGGTATTTTTTTCAGCAGTGGTCTTAGAAAAGGAGAATAGTCTGAATCAGGATGCTGGAGTTTAATGAGCATTTCAACAGCACAGGTAAGTCTCCTTCGTATTTGTTGGAGAGGGTTAGCAAGTGAGTTTAGAGTAGGAGGAGTGATTGCAGTGGTTTTGGGGGGAGTGGGAGCATGGGCCGTCCCACTGCTGCCTGCCTGGGGTACAGAACCCCCAKCAGCAGTGCAGAGTCCTGCTCCCTCAGCACCCAAATGCTCCTCTTGCTGCAAGAACTGCATGGGTATTACCAGCACTAAGCACTGTGCTGAGCCAGACCAGCACTGCTCTGGCTTCTATCTGGTGTCTCAACAATTGTTCGAAGAAAAAGCTACAGGGAACCTTGGAAAGATTCTTCAAGGAAGGGAGTGAATTGATGAGAACACCACTGGTTGTGGAGCCAGTGGTGTCTGTTGAGGACCCAGAGATTTCTTCTAACCTTTGGAAGACACACATGGAAATCCTGTTTTCATTCTTGTTCAGACACAGAGGCTCTCAGGGGTGCTCTGAGGAGACTTCTCTTTCTCTTGTAACCAGAAGAAAAGCCCCATGGAAGAAATTCTATCAAGATACTTCAGCAGAGACTGAACACATGAAAAGCCCCAGGACCCAGCAGACTGGGAGCAGTGCTCCTAATTTCAGCAAATATCTGGAAGTGACCTGACTGACAGACACCAGGTGAGGAACCAGAACAATCTCTCGGCCAGCCCAGGATGATGCACCAAACACGTGCTGGGCAGTGCAGCAGCAGCTGCCTCCAGTGCACTCCAGTGGGTGGGAACACACAATACTCACCCTGTCGTGTAGTGTCCAACCAACATATTTTAAGTAACTATCATTCAGGAAGGCATCACTGTACATTTTCATCCAGACACCAATTTCTTCGATGCAGACAGCTCTAATCTCAGCAATAGCATCACTAATGAGAGAAAAAGAAAAGAACGAGGGTTAGCCAGATTATAGACACTTGTACTTSTCATTCCCATTGCCACAGCTGTAATATTTTACTTTTATTTGTCATGAACTTCACTGTGTG
The DNA here is from genome assembly GCF_030028575.1 of Malurus melanocephalus. Lineage (NCBI taxonomy): Eukaryota > Metazoa > Chordata > Aves > Passeriformes > Maluridae > Malurus > Malurus melanocephalus. The sequence continues at coordinate 136,525 of NW_026624121.1, read as the reverse complement.
AGGCCTGTCACTGTCCTTACTGCTATCTCACTGATTTTCTGTTCTTCTACATCCTTGAAGTCTTTGATCTATCTAATAATTTCAGTCGGTATATATTCTGATGTATTTCCTCTACATAAAATAATTCTCACTCTAGTTTGCTTCTTAGTCTATTACTTGATCCTTTAACCTCTCTCTTTTCAAAGGGAGTTATGAATCCAAGCTACAAACCTCCTCTGGACAATCATTTCTGAAACAGTACCACTGACATTTGCTTTGCATTCCTGACTGACTCCAGCTCAAGATGCAGAACCCCTGCAAGGTGGGAGAAGTTATGTGGTTCAGCCAAAGGCACCTGCCAGAGGAGCACAGTGGAATTTGCTACAGAGATCTCATCTCATGCCCCCATGAAAGACCCTACACAAAAATCAGGAGAATTTTGCACTTCAGCACTGATTTTTTCCAATTTTCTTGCTTTAATCCTACTTTCTGACTGTGGCAAGTCATGGAAGAGGCACAGGCAGACTTCTCAGCTGCTTAGTGAGGAAGGGCAGCAGGAAACTGTGTGGAGAGACCACCTAAAGAGAGCAGGATGGAAACACTTTCCATCTGATTGGCACTTCCCTGCCTGTCTGCCATGGAGCATGGCATATTTACTAATAATGAAACAACAGGAAAACGGATGGGCACCATCTGTCCCTTCAGGAATTCCATCTCTGGGACATCTGCTACCATGAGAAATCAYTTGTGCCACTCCAGCTGGCACTGCCTCACAGTTCTACATTTCAGCTGTAATACAAGAGCAACACAAAGAGTCATTGCAGAGAAGAAGGGAATGTCTGGTGCTTTGCAAACACTACACTTGCTTGTAATCGAGACCCTTGTTTTGCATTTTTATTTTAAAAACTTCTTTTGAAAAGTAATAAACATCAACTGAATTCTAAAGCCGACCAACAGAGCTCCGAAATTAAATTTAATTCATGGGAAAAAAAAGAAACAAAGAAATTCCAAACTTCAAGTAAAAGAATAATTGCAAAAATGAGAAACTGTATTTTTCTAAAAGACTTAAATTTAACAAAATATAAATAAAATTCACTCACTCTTCTGGTCAAGATACTGCAGAGGTTCACAGTGTAGCAAACCCTGRTGACTCCACACTGGAACTCTCTCCTTCCCTCCTGCAGRCTGGCCCAGCTCACCTGGTGCCATGTCCTGTCCCGGACCTTCCAGAGCCCCCCACATGGACCACTCACAGCATCACACAGGGCCAGGGGACATCTCCAGGCAAGACCAAGGGTTCAAATTCAACTTCTAGGGAGGAAACTGCTCTGCTGAAGAGCAGAAAAGTATCAACAGCCTGTCATGCATTTAATGCATGAACATGGGGGGAAATGTGTGC